>NW_027331944.1:4055376-4204182 GCF_048418815.1 Hemitrygon akajei | reverse complement strand
AGGGAGATGGGGGAGAGAGCTCCCACAGGAGGAAGGGGGATGGGAGAGTGAGATCCCACAGGAGGAAGTGGGATGGGGGAGAGAGCTGCCTCAGGAGGAAGGGTGATGGGGGAGAGAGATCCCACAGAACGAAGGGAGATTTGGGAGAAAGCTGCCTCAGGAGGAAGGGGGAAGGGTGAGAGAGATCCCAGAGGAGGAAGGGGGAAGGGGGAGAGAGTTCCCCCAAGAGGAAGGGGGATGTGGTAGACAGATCCCACAAGAGGAAGGGTGATGGGGGAGAGTGATCCCACAGAACGAAGGGGGATGGGGGAGAGAGCTGCCTCAGGAGGAAGGGGGATGGGGGAGAGAGATGCCACAGGAGGAAGGGGGATGGGGGAAAGAGAACCCACAAGAGGAAGGGGGATGGGGGAGAGAGATCCGAGAGGAGGAAGGGGGATGGGGGAGAGGGATCCCACAGGAGGAAGGCGGAAGGGGGAGAGAGATCCCACAGGACGAAGGGGGATGGGGGAGAGAGCTCCCACAGGAGGAATGGGGATGGGGGAGAGATATCCCACAGGATTAAGGGGGATGGGTGAGAGGGATCGCACAAGAGGAAGGGGGAGAGAGATCCCACAGGAAGAAGGGGGATGGGGGAGAGAGCTTCCACAGGAGGAAGGGGGAAGGGGGGTGTGAGATCCCACAGGAGGAAGTGGGATTTGGGAGAGAGCTGCCTCAGGAGGAAGGGGGATGGGGGAGTGAGATCCCACAGGAGGAAGAGGGATAGGGGAGAGAGATCCCACAGAACGAAGGGAGATGGGGGAGAGAGCTGCCTCAGGAGGAAGGGGGTTGGGGGAGTGAGATCCCACAGGAGGAAGGGGGAAGGGGGAGAGAGTTCCCCCAAGAGGAAGGGGGATGTGGAAGAGAGATCCCACAAGAGGAAGGGTGATGGGGGAGAGTGATCCCACAGAACGAAGGGGGATGGTGGAGAGAGCTGCCTCAGGAGGAAGGGGGATGGGCGAGAGAGAACCCACTAGAGGAAGGGGGATGGGGGAGTGAGATCCCACAGGAGGAAGGGGGATGGGGGAGAGAGATCCCACAGGACGAAGGGGGATGGGGGAGAGAGCTCCCACAGGAGGAAGGGGGATGGGGGAGTGAGATCCCACAGGAGGAAGTGGGATGGGGGAGAGAGCTGCCTCAGGAGGAAGGGGGATGGGGGAGTGAGATCCCACAGGAGGAGGAGGGATGGGGGAGAGAGCTGCCTCAGGAGGAAGGGGGATGGGGGAGTGAGATCCCACAAGAGGAAGGGGGATGGGGGAGAGAGCTCCCACAGGAGGAAGGGGGATGGGGGAGTGAGATCCCACAGGAGGAAGTGGGATGGGGGAGAGAGCTGCCTCAGGAGGAAGGGGGATGGGGGAGTGAGATCCCACAGGAGGAGGAGGGATGGGGGAGAGAGCTGCCTCAGGAGGAAGGGGGATGGGGGAGTGAGATCCCACAGGAGGAAGTGGGATGGGGGAGAGAGCTGCCTCAGGAGTAAGGGGGATGGGGGAGAGAGCTGCCTCAGGAGTAAGGGGGATGGGGGAGAGAGAGCTGACAGGAGGAAGGGGGATGGGTGAGAGAGATCCCACAAGAGGAAGGGGGATGGGGGAGAGAGTTCCAAAAAGGGGAAGGGGGATGTGGAAGAGAGATCCCACAATACGAAGGGTGATGTGGCAGAGAGATCCCACAAGAGGAAGGGGGATGGGGGAGAGAGATCCGACAGGAGGAAAGGGGATGGGGAAGAGGGATCCCACAGGAGGAAGGCAGAAGGGGGAGAGAGATCCCACAGGAGGAATGGGGATGGGGGATAGGGATCCCACAGGAGGAAGGCTGAAGGGGGAGAGAGATCCCACCGGACGAAGTGGGATGGGGAAAGAGCTCCCACAGGAGGAAAGGGGATGGGGGAGTGAGATCCCACAGGAGGAAGTGGGATGGGGGAGAGAGCTGCCTCAGGAGGAAGGGGGATGGGGGAGTGAGATCCCACAGGAGGAAGAGGAATGGGGGAGAGAGATCCCACAGAACGAAGGGAGATGGGGGAGAGAGCTCCCACAGGAGGAAGGGGGATTGGAGAGTGAGATCCCACAGGAGGAAGTGGGATGGGGGAGAGAGCTGCCTCAGGAGGAAGGGTGATGGGGGAGAGAGATCCCACAGAACGAAGGGAGATGGGGGAGAAAGCTGCCTCAGGAGGAAGGGGGATGCGGGAGAGATATCCCACAGGATTAAGGGGGATGGGTGAGAGGGATCGCACAAGAGGAAGGGGGAGAGAGATCCCACAGGACGAAGGGGGATGGGGGAGAGAGCTTCCACAGGAGGAAGGGGGATGGGAGAGTGAGATCCCACAGGAGGAAGTGGGATTTGGGAGAGAGCTGCCTCAGGAGGAAGGGGGATGGGGGAGTGAGATCCCACAGGAGGAAGAGGGATAGGGGAGAGAGATCCCACAGAACGAAGGGAGATGGGGGAGAGAGCTGCCTCAGGAGGAAGGGGGTTGGGGGAGTGAGATCCCACAGGAAGAAGGGGGAAGGGGGAGAGAGTTCCCCCAAGAGGAAGGGGGATGTGGAAGAGAGATCCCACAAGAGGAAGGGTGATGGGGGAGAGTGATCCCACAGAACGAAGGGGGATGGTGGAGAGAGCTGCCTCAGGAGGAAGGGGGATGGGCGAGAGAGATGCCAGAGGAGGAAGGGGGATGGTGGAGAGAGAACCCACTAGAGGAAGGGGGATGGGGGAGTGAGATCCCACAGGAGGAAGGGGGATGGGGGAGAGAGATCCCACAGGACGAAGGGGGATGGGGGAGAGAGCTCCCACAGGAGGAAGGGGGATGGGGGAGTGAGATCCCACAGGAGGAAGTGGGATGGGGGAGAGAGCTGCCTCAGGAGGAAGGGGGGATGGGGGAGTGATATCCCACAGGAGGAGGAGGGATGGGGGAGAGAGCTGCCTCAGGAGGAAGGGGGATGGGGGAGTGAGATCCCACAAGAGGAAGGGGGATGGGGGAGAGAGCTCCCACAGGAGGAAGGGGGATGGGGGAGTGAGATCCCACAGGAGGAAGTGGGATGGGGGAGAGAGCTGCCTCAGGAGGAAGGGGGATGGGGGAGTGAGATCCCACAGGAGGAGGAGGGATGGGGGAGAGAGCTGCCTCAGGAGGAAGGGGGATGGGGGAGTGAGATCCCACAGGAGGAAGTGGGATGGGGGAGAGAGCTGCCTCAGGAGGAAGGGGGATGGGGGAGTGAGATCCCACAAGAGGAAGGGGGATGGGGGAGAGTGATCCCACAGAACGAAGGGGGATGGGGGAGAGAGCTGCCTCAGGAGGAAGGGGGATGGGGGAGAGAGATCCCACAAGAGGAAGTGGGATGGGGGAGAGAGATCCCACAGGACGAAGGGGGATGGGGGAGAGAGCTCCCACAGGAGGAAGGGGGATGGGGGAGTGAGATCCCACAGGAGGAAGTGGGATGGGGGAGAGAGATCCCACAGGACGAAGGGGGATGGGGGAGAGAGCTCCCACAGGAGGAAGGGGGATGGGGGAGTGAGATCCCACAGGAGGAAGGCGGAAGGGGGAGAGAGATCCCACAGGACGAAGGGGGGATGGGGGAGAGAGATGCCACAGGAGGAAGGGGGATGGGGGAGAGAGATGCCACAGGAGGAAGGGGGATGGGGGAGAGAGCTCCCACAGGAGGAAGGGGGATGGGGGAGTGAGATCCCACAGGAGGAGGAGGGATGGGGGAGAGAGCTGCCTCAGGAGGAAGGGGGATGGGGGAGTGAGATCCCACAAGAGGAAGGGGGATGGGGGAGAGTGATCCCACAGAACGAAGGGAGATGGGGGAGAGAGCTGCCTCAGGAGGAAGGGGGTTGGGGGAGTGAGATCCCACAGGAGGAAGGGGGAAGGGGGAGAGAGTTCCCCCAAGAGGAAGGGGGATGTGGAAGAGAGATCCCACAAGAGGAAGGGTGATGGGGGAGAGTGATCCCACAGAACGAAGGGGGATGGTGGAGATAGCTGCCTCAGGAGGAAGGGGGATGGGCGAGAGAGAACCCACTAGAGGAAGGGGGATGGGGGAGTGAGATCCCACAGGAGGAAGGGGGATGGGGGAGAAAGATCCCACAGGACGAAGGGGGATGGGGGAGAGAGCTCCCACAGGAGGAAGGGGGATGGGGGAGTGAGATCCCACAGGAGGAAGTGGGATGGGGGAGAGAGCTGCCTCAGGAGGAAGGGGGATGGGGGAGTGATATCCCACAGGAGGAGAAGGGATGGGGAGAGAGCTGCCTCAGGAGGAAGGGGGATGGGGGAGTGAGATCCCACAAGAGGAAGGGGGATGGGGGAGAGAGATCCCAGAGGAGGAAGGGGGATGGGGGAGAGAGTTCCAAAAAGAGGAAGGGGGATGTGGAAGAGAGATCCCACAATAGCAAGGGTGATGTGGAAGAGAGATCCCACAAGAGTAAGGGGGATGGGGGAGAGAGATCCGACAGGAGGAAGGGGGATGGGGAAGAGGGATCCCACAGGAGGAAGGCAGAAGGGGGAGAGAGATCCTACAGGAGGAATGGGGATGGAGGAGAGAGCTCCCACAGGAGGAAGAGGGATGGGGGAGAGAGATCCCACAGAATGAAGGGAGATGGGGGAGAGAGCTCCCACAGGAGGAAGGGGGATGGGAGAGTGAGATCCCACAGGAGGAAGTGGGATGGGGGAGAGAGCTGCCTCAGGAGGAAGGGTGATGGGGGAGAGAGATCCCACAGAACGAAGGGAGATTTGGGAGAAAGCTGCCTCAGGAGGAAGGGGGAAGGGTGAGAGAGATCCCAGAGGAGGAAGGGGGAAGGGGGAGAGAGTTCCCCCAAGAGGAAGGGGGATGTGGTAGACAGATCCCACAAGAGGAAGGGTGATGGGGGAGAGTGATCCCACAGAACGAAGGGGGATGGGGGAGAGAGCTGCCTCAGGAGGAAGGGGGATGGGGGAGAGAGATGCCACAGGAGGAAGGGGGATGGGGGAAAGAGAACCCACAAGAGGAAGGGGGATGGGGGAGAGAGATCCGAGAGGAGGAAGGGGGATGGGGGAGAGGGATCCCACAGGAGGAAGGCGGAAGGGGGAGAGAGATCCCACAGGACGAAGGGGGATGGGGGAGAGAGCTCCCACAGGAGGAATGGGGATGGGGGAGAGGGATCCCACAGGAGGAAGGCGGAAGGGGGAGAGAGATCCCACAGGACGAAGGGGGATGGGGGAGAGAGCTCCCACAGGAGGAAGGGGGATGGGGGAGTGAGATCCCACTGGAGGAAGTGGGATGGGGGAGAGAGATCCCACAGGACGAAGGGGGATGGGGGAGAGAGCTCCCACAGGAGGAAGGGGGATGGGGGAGTGAGATCCCACAGGAGGAAGGCGGAAGGGGGAGAGAGATCCCACAGGACGAAGGGGGATGGGGGAGAGAGCTCCCACAGGAGGAAGGGGGGATGGGGGAGTGAGATCCCACAGGAGGAGGAGGGATGGGGGAGAGAGCTGCCTCAGGAGGAAGGGGGATGGGGGAGTGAGATCCCACAAGAGGAAGGGGGATGGGGGAGAGTGATCCCACAGAACGAAGGGAGATGGGGGAGAGAGCTGCCTCAGGAGGAAGGGGGTTGGGGGAGTGAGATCCCACAGGAGGAAGGGGGAAGGGGGAGAGAGTTCCCCCAAGAGGAAGGGGGATGTGGAAGAGAGATCCCACAAGAGGAAGGGTGATGGGGGAGAGTGATCCCACAGAACTAAGGGGGATGGTGGAGAGAGCTGCCTCAGGAGGAAGGGGGATGGGCGAGAGAGAACCCACTAGAGGAAGGGGGATGGGGGAGTGAGATCCCACAGGAGGAAGGGGGATGGGGGAGAGAGATCCCACAGGACGAAGGGGGATGGGGGAGAGAGCTCCCACAGGAGGAAGGGGGATGGGGGAGTGAGATCCCACAGGAGGAAGTGGGATGGGGGAGAGAGCTGCCTCAGGAGGAAGGGGGATGGGGGAGTGAGATCCCACAGGAGGAGGAGGGATGGGGGAGAGAGCTGCCTCAGGAGGAAGGGGGATGGGGGAGTGAGATCCCACAGGAGGAAGTGGGATGGGGGAGAGAGCTGCCTCAGGAGGAAGGGGGATGGGGGAGTGAGATCCCACAAGAGGAAGGGGGATGGGGGAGAGTGATCCCACAGAACGAAGGGGGATGGGGGAGAGAGCTGCCTCAGGAGTAAGGGGGATGGGGGAGAGAGAGCTGACAGGAGGAAGGGGGATGGGTGAGAGAGATCCCACAAGAGGAAGGGGGATGTGGGAGAGAGATCCGACAGGAGGAAGGGGGATGGGGAAGAGGGATCCCACAGGAGGAAGGCAGAAGGGGGAGGGAGATCCCACAGGAGGAATGGGGATGGGGGATAGGGATCCCACAGGAGGAAGGCTGAAGGGGGAGAGAGATCCCACCGGACGAAGTGGGATGGGGAAAGAGCTCCCACAGGAGGAAAGGGGATGGGGGGAGTGAGATCCCACAGGAGGAAGTGGGATGGGGGAGAGAGCTGCCTCAGGAGGAAGGGGGATGGGGGAGTGAGATCCCACAGGAGGAAGAGGAATGGGGGAGAGAGATCCCACAGAACGAAGGGAGATGGGGGAGAAAGCTGCCTCAGGAGGAAGGGGGATGGGGGAGAGATATCCCACAGGATTAAGGGGGATGGGTGAGAGGGATCGCACAAGAGGAAGGGGGAGAGAGATCCCACAGGAAGAAGGGGGATGGGGGAGAGAGCTTCCACAGGAGGAAGGGGGAAGGGGGTGTGAGATCCCACAGGAGGAAGTGGGATTTGGGAGAGAGCTGCCTCAGGAGGAAGGGGGATGGGGGGAGTGAGATCCCACAGGAGGAAGAGGGATAGGGGAGAGAGATCCCACAGAACGAAGGGAGATGGGGGAGAGAGCTGCCTCAGGAGGAAGGGGGTTGGGGGAGTGAGATCCCACAGGAGGAAGGGGGAAGGGGGAGAGAGTTCCCCCAAGAGGAAGGGGGATGTGGAAGAGAGATCCCACAAGAGGAAGGGTGATGGGGGAGAGTGATCCCACAGAACGAAGGGGGATGGTGGAGAGAGCTGCCTCAGGAGGAAGGGGGATGGGCGAGAGAGATGCCAGAGGAGGAAGGGGGATGGTGGAGAGAGAACCCACTAGAGGAAGGGGGATGGGGGAGTGAGATCCCACAGGAGGAAGGGGGATGGGGGAGAGAGATCCCACAGGACGAAGGGGGATGGGGGAGAGAGCTCCCACAGGAGGAAGGGGGATGGGGGAGTGATATCCCACAGGAAGAGGAGGGATGGGGGAGAGAGCTGCCTCAGGAGGAAGGGGGATGGGGGAGTGAGATCCCACAAGAGGAAGGGGGATGGGGGAGAGAGCTCCCACAGGAGGAAGGGGGATGGGGGAGTGAGATCCCACAGGAGGAAGTGGGATGGGGGAGAGTGCTGCCTCAGGAGGAAGGGGGATGGGGGAGTGAGATCCCACAGGAGGAGGAGGGATGGGGGAGAGAGCTGCCTCAGGAGGAAGGGGGATGGGGGAGTGAGTTCCCACAGGAGGAAGTGGGATGGGGGAGAGAGCTGCCTCAGGAGGAAGGGGGATGGGGGAGTGAGATCCCACAAGAGAAAGGGGGATGGGGGAGAGTGATCCCACAGAACGAAGGGGGATGGGGGAGAGAGCTGCCTCAGGAGTAAGGGGGATGGGGGAGAGAGAGCTGACAGGAGGAAGGGGGATGGGTGAGAGAGATCCCACAAGAGGAAGGGGGATGGGGGAGAGAGATCCCACAGGAGGAAGGGGGATGGGGGAGAGAGTTCCAAAAAGGGGAAGGGGGATGTGGAAGAGAGATCCCACAATAGGAAGGGTGATGTGGAATTGAGATCCCACAAGAGGAAGGGGGATGGGGGAGAGAGATCCGACAGGAGGAAGGGGGATGGGGAAGAGGGATCCCACAGGAGGAAGGCAGAAGGGGGAGAGAGATCCCACAGGAGGAATGGGGATGGGGGATAGGGATCCCACAGGAGGAAGGCTGAAGGGGGAGAGAGATCCCACCGGACGAAGTGGGATGGTGAAAGAGCTCCCACAGGAGGAAAGGGGATGGGGTAGTGAGATCCCACAGGAGGAAGTGTGATGGGGGAGAGAGCTGCCTCAGGAGGAAGGGGGATGGGGGAGTGAGATCCCACAGGAGGAAGAGGAATGGGGGAGAGAGATCCCACAGAACAAAGGGAGATGGGGGAGAGAGCTCCCACAGGAGGAAGGGGGATTGGAGAGTGAGATCCCACAGGAGGAAGTGGGATGGGGGAGAGAGCTGCCTCAGGAGGAAGGGTGATTGGGGAGAGAGATCCCACAGAACGAAGGGAGATGGGGGAGAAAGCTGCCTCAGGAGGAAGGGGGATGGGGGAGAGATATCCCACAGGATTAAGGGGGATGGGTGAGAGGGATCGCACAAGAGGAAGGGGGAGAGAGATCCCACAGGACGAAGGGGGATGGGGGAGAGAGCTTCCACAGGAGGAAGGGGGAAGGGGGTGTGAGATCCCACAGGAGGAAGTGGGATTTGGGAGAGAGTTCCCCCAAGAGGAAGGGGGATGTGGAAGAGAGATCCCACAAGAGGAAGGGTGATGGGGGAGAGTGATCCCACAGAACGAAGGGGGATGGTGGAGAGAGCTGCCTCAGGAGGAAGGGGGATGGGCGAGAGAGATGCCAGAGGAGGAAGGGGGATGGTGGAGAGAGAACCCACTAGAGGAAGGGGGATGGGGGAGTGAGATCCCACAGGAGGAAGGGGGATGGGGGAGAGAGATCCCACAGGACGAAGGGGGATGGGGGAGAGAGCTCCCACAGGAGGAAGGGGGATGGGGGAGTGAGATCCCACAGGAGGAAGTGGGATGGGGGAGAGAGCTGCCTCAGGAGGAAGGGGGATGGGGGAGTGATATCCCACAGGAGGAGGAGGGATGGGGGAGAGAGCTGCCTCAGGAGGAAGGGGGATGGGGGAGTGAGATCCCACAAGAGGAAGGGGGATGGGGGAGAGAGCTCCCACAGGAGGAAGGGGGATGGGGGAGTGAGATCCCACAGGAGGAAGTGGGATGGGGGAGAGAGCTGCCTCAGGAGGAAGGGGGATGGGGGAGTGAGATCCCACAGGAGGAGGAGGGATGGGGGAGAGAGCTGCCTCAGGAGGAAGGGGGATGGGGGAGTGAGATCCCACAGGAGGAGGAGGGATGGGGGAGAGAGCTGCCTCAGGAGGAAGGGGAATGGGGGAGTGAGATCCCACAAGAGGAAGGGGGATGGGGGAGAGTGATCCCACAGAACGAAGGGGGATGGGGGAGAGAGCTGCCTCAGGAGTAAGGGGGATGGGGGAGAGAGATCTGACAGGAGGAAGGGGGATGGGGGAGAGAGATCCCACAAGAGGAAGGGGGATGGGGGAGAGAGATCCCACAGGAGGAAGGGGGATGGGGGAGAGAGTTCCAAAAAGAGGAAGGGGGATGTGGAAGAGAGATCCCACAATAGCAAGGGTGATGTGGAAGAGAGATCCCACAAGAGTAAGGGGGATGGGGGAGAGAGATCCGACAGGAGGAAGGGGGATGGGGAAGTGGGATCCCACAGGAGGAAGGCAGAAGGGGGAGAGAGATCCCACAGGAGGAATGGGGATGGAGGAGAGAGCTCCCACAGGAGGAAGAGGGATGGGGGAGAGAGATCCCACAGAATGAAGGGAGATGGGGGAGAGAGCTCCCACAGGAGGAAGGGGGATGGGAGAGTGAGATCCCACAGGAGGAAGTTGGATGGGGGAGAGAGCTGCCTCAGGAGGAAGGGTGATGGGGGAGAGAGATCCCACAGAACGAAGGGAGATTTGGGAGAAAGCTGCCTCAGGAGGAAGGGGGAAGGGTGAGAGAGATCCCAGAGGAGGAAGGGGGAAGGGGGAGAGAGTTCCCCCAAGAGGAAGGGGGATGTGGTAGAGAGATCCCACAAGAGGAAGGGTGATGGGGGAGAGTGATCCCACAGAACGAAGGGGGATGGGGGAGAGAGCTCTCAGGAGGAAGGGGGATGGGGGAGAGAGATGCCACAGGAGGAAGGGGGATGGGGGAGAGAGAACCCACAAGAGGAAGGGGGATGGGGGAGAGAGATCCGAGAGGAGGAAGGGGGATGGGGGAGAGGGATCCCACAGGAGGAAGGCGGAAGGGGGAGAGAGATCCCACAGGACGAAGGGGGATGGGGGAGAGAGCTCCCACAGGAGGAATGGGGATGGGGGAGAGGGATCCCACAGGAGGAAGGCGGAAGGGGGAGAGAGATCCCACAGGACGAAGGGGGATGGGGGAGAGAGCTCCCACAGGAGGAAGGGGGATGGGGGAGTGAGATCCCACAGGAGGAAGGCGGAAGGGGGAGAGAGATCCCACAGGACGAAGGGGGATGGGGGAGAGAGCTCCCACAGGAGGAAGGGGGATGGGGGAGTGAGATCCCACAGGAGGAGGAGGGATGGGGGAGAGAGCTGCCTCAGGAGGAAGGGGGATGGGGGAGTGAGATCCCACAAGAGGAAGGGGGATGGGGGAGAGTGATCCCACAGAACGAAGGGGGATGGGGGAGAGAGCTGCCTCAGCAGGAAGTGGGATGGGGGAGAGAGATCCCACAATTGGAAGGGGGATCTGGAAGAGAGATCCCACAAGAGGAAGGGGGGATGGGGGAGGGAGATCCCACAGGAGGAATGGGGATGGGGGATAGGGATCCCACAGGAGGAAGGCTGAAGGGGGAGAGAGATCCCACCGGACGAAGTGGGATGGTGAAAGAGCTCCCACAGGAGGAAAGGGGATGGGGTAGTGAGATCCCACAGGAGGAAGTGGGATGGGGGAGAGAGCTGCCTCAGGAGGAAGGGGGATGGGGGAGTGAGATCCCACAGGAGGAAGAGGAATGGGGGAGAGAGATCCCACAGAACAAAGGGAGATGGGGGAGAGAGCTCCCACAGGAGGAAGGGGGATTGGAGAGTGAGATCCCACAGGAGGAAGTGGGATGGGGGAGAGAGCTGCCTCAGGAGGAAGGGTGATTGGGGAGAGAGATCCCACAGAACGAAGGGAGATGGGGGAGAAAGCTGCCTCAGGAGGAAGGGGGATGGGGGAGAGATATCCCACAGGATTAAGGGGGATGGGTGAGAGGGATCGCACAAGAGGAAGGGGGAGAGAGATCCCACAGGACGAAGGGGGATGGGGGAGAGAGCTTCCACAGGAGGAAGGGGGAAGGGGGTGTGAGATCCCACAGGAGGAAGTGGGATTTGGGAGAGAGTTCCCCCAAGAGGAAGGGGGATGTGGAAGAGAGATCCCACAAGAGGAAGGGTGATGGGGGAGAGTGATCCCACAGAACGAAGGGGGATGGTGGAGAGAGCTGCCTCAGGAGGAAGGGGGATGGGCGAGAGAGATGCCAGAGGAGGAAGGGGGATGGTGGAGAGAGAACCCACTAGAGGAAGGGGGATGGGGGAGTGAGATCCCACAGGAGGAAGGGGGATGGGGGAGAGAGATCCCACAGGACGAAGGGGGATGGGGGAGAGAGCTCCCACAGGAGGAAGGGGGATGGGGGAGTGAGATCCCACAGGAGGAAGTGGGATGGGGGAGAGAGCTGCCTCAGGAGGAAGGGGGATGGGGGAGTGATATCCCACAGGAGGAGGAGGGATGGGGGAGAGAGCTGCCTCAGGAGGAAGGGGGATGGGGGAGTGAGATCCCACAAGAGGAAGGGGGATGGGGGAGAGAGCTCCCACAGGAGGAAGGGGGATGGGGGAGTGAGATCCCACAGGAGGAAGTGGGATGGGGGAGAGAGCTGCCTCAGGAGGAAGGGGGATGGGGGAGTGAGATCCCACAGGAGGAGGAGGGATGGGGGAGAGAGCTGCCTCAGGAGGAAGGGGGATGGGGGAGTGAGATCCCACAGGAGGAGGAGGGATGGGGGAGAGAGCTGCCTCAGGAGGAAGGGGAATGGGGGAGTGAGATCCCACAAGAGGAAGGGGGATGGGGGAGAGTGATCCCACAGAACGAAGGGGGATGGGGGAGAGAGCTGCCTCAGGAGTAAGGGGGATGGGGGAGAGAGATCTGACAGGAGGAAGGGGGATGGGGGAGAGAGATCCCACAAGAGGAAGGGGGATGGGGGAGAGAGATCCCACAGGAGGAAGGGGGATGGGGGAGAGAGTTCCAAAAAGAGGAAGGGGGATGTGGAAGAGAGATCCCACAATAGCAAGGGTGATGTGGAAGAGAGATCCCACAAGAGTAAGGGGGATGGGGGAGAGAGATCCGACAGGAGGAAGGGGGATGGGGAAGTGGGATCCCACAGGAGGAAGGCAGAAGGGGGAGAGAGATCCCACAGGAGGAATGGGGATGGAGGAGAGAGCTCCCACAGGAGGAAGAGGGATGGGGGAGAGAGATCCCACAGAATGAAGGGAGATGGGGGAGAGAGCTCCCACAGGAGGAAGGGGGATGGGAGAGTGAGATCCCACAGGAGGAAGTTGGATGGGGGAGAGAGCTGCCTCAGGAGGAAGGGTGATGGGGGAGAGAGATCCCACAGAACGAAGGGAGATTTGGGAGAAAGCTGCCTCAGGAGGAAGGGGGAAGGGTGAGAGAGATCCCAGAGGAGGAAGGGGGAAGGGGGAGAGAGTTCCCCCAAGAGGAAGGGGGATGTGGTAGAGAGATCCCACAAGAGGAAGGGTGATGGGGGAGAGTGATCCCACAGAACGAAGGGGGATGGGGGAGAGAGCTCTCAGGAGGAAGGGGGATGGGGGAGAGAGATGCCACAGGAGGAAGGGGGATGGGGGAGAGAGAACCCACAAGAGGAAGGGGGATGGGGGAGAGAGATCCGAGAGGAGGAAGGGGGATGGGGGAGAGGGATCCCACAGGAGGAAGGCGGAAGGGGGAGAGAGATCCCACAGGACGAAGGGGGATGGGGGAGAGAGCTCCCACAGGAGGAATGGGGATGGGGGAGAGGGATCCCACAGGAGGAAGGCGGAAGGGGGAGAGAGATCCCACAGGACGAAGGGGGATGGGGGAGAGAGCTCCCACAGGAGGAAGGGGGATGGGGGAGTGAGATCCCACAGGAGGAAGGCGGAAGGGGGAGAGAGATCCCACAGGACGAAGGGGGATGGGGGAGAGAGCTCCCACAGGAGGAAGGGGGATGGGGGAGTGAGATCCCACAGGAGGAGGAGGGATGGGGGAGAGAGCTGCCTCAGGAGGAAGGGGGATGGGGGAGTGAGATCCCACAAGAGGAAGGGGGATGGGGGAGAGTGATCCCACAGAACGAAGGGGGATGGGGGAGAGAGCTGCCTCAGCAGGAAGTGGGATGGGGGAGAGAGATCCCACAATTGGAAGGGGGATCTGGAAGAGAGATCCCACAAGAGGAAGGGGGGATGGGGGAGGGAGATCCCACAGGAGGAGGAGGGATGGGGGAGAGAGCTGCCTCAGGAGGAAGGGGGATGGGGGAGTGAGATCGCACAGGAGGAAGTGGGATTTGGGAGAGAGCTGCCTCAGGAGGAAGGGGGATGGGGGAGTGAGATCCCACAGGAGGAAGAGGGATAGGGGAGAGAGATCCCACAGAACGAAGGGAGATGGGGGAGAGAGCTGCCTCAGGAGGAAGGGGGTTGGGGGAGTGAGATCCAACAGGAGGAAGGGGGAAGGGGGCGAGAGTTCCCCCAAGAGGAAGGGGGATGTGGAAGAGAGATCCCACAAGAGGAAGGGTGATGGGGGAGAGTGATCCCACAGAACGAAGGGGGATGGTGGAGAGAGCTGCCTCAGGAGGAAGGGGGATGGGCGAGAGAGATGCCACAGGAGGAAGGGGGATGGGGGTGAGAGATGCCACAGGAGGTAGGGGGATGGGGGAGAGAGAACCCACAAGAGGATGGGGGATGGGGGAGAGAGTTCCAAAAAGAGGAAGGGGGATGTGGAAGAGAGATCCCACAAGAGGAAGGGGGATGGGGGAGAGCGATCCTACAGGAGGAAGGGGGATGGGGGAGAGGGATCCCACAGGAGGAAGGCGGAAGGGGGAGAGGGATCCCACAGGAGGAAGGCGGAAGGGGGAGAGAGATCCCACAGGACGAAGGGGGATGGGGGAGAGAGCTCCCACAGGAGGAATGGGGATGGGGGAGAGGGATCCCACAGGAGGAAGGCGGAAGGGGGAGAGAGATCCCACAGGAGGAGGAGGGATGGGGGAGAGAGCTGCCTCAGGAGGAAGGGCGATGGGGGAGTGAGATCCCACGAGGAAGGGGGATGGGGGAGAGTGATCCCACAATTGGAAGGGGGATCTGGAAGAGAGATCCCACAAGAGGAAGGGGGACGGGGGAGAGAGATCCCGCAGCAGGAAGGGTGATGGGGGAGAGAGATCCCACAATTGGAAGGGGGATCTGGAAGAGAGATCCCACAAGAGGAAGGGGGACGGGGGAGAGAGATCCCGCAGCAGGAAGGGGGATGGGGGAGAGAGATCCCGCAGGGGGAAGGGGGATGGGGGAGAGAGATCCCGCAGGAGGAAGGGGAATGGGGGAGTGAGATCCCACAAGAGGAAGGGGGATGGGGGAGAGTGATCCCACAGAACGAAGGGGGATGGGGGAGAGAGCTGCCTCAAGAGTAAGGGGGATGGGGGAGAGAGATCTGACAGGAGGAAGGGGGATGGGGGAGAGAGATCCCACAAGAGGAAGGGGGATGGGGGAGAGAGATCCCACAGGAGGAAGGGGGATGGGGGAGAGAGTTCCAAAAAGAGGAAGGGGGATGTGGAAGAGAGATCCCACAATAGCAAGGGTGATGTGGAAGAGAGATCCCACAAGAGTAAGGGGGATGGAGGAGAGAGATCCGACAGGAGGAAGGGGGATGGGGAAGAGGGATCCCACAGGAGGAAGGCAGAAGGGGGAGAGAGATCCCACAGGAGGAATGGGGATGGAGGAGAGAGCTCCCACAGGAGGAAGAGGGATGGGGGAGAGAGATCCCACAGAATGAAGGGAGATGGGGGAGAGAGCTCCCACAGGAGGAAGGGGGATGGGAGAGTGAGATCCCACAGGAGGAAGTTGGATGGGGGAGAGAGCTGCCTCAGGAGGAAGGGTGATGGGGGAGAGAGATCCCACAGAACGAAGGGAGATTTGGGAGAAAGCTGCCTCAGGAGGAAGGGGGAAGGGTGAGAGAGATCCCAGAGGAGGAAGGGGGAAGGGGGAGAGAGTTCCCCCAAGAGGAAGGGGGATGTGGTAGAGAGATCCCACAAGAGGAAGGGTGATGGGGGAGAGTGATCCCACAGAACGAAGGGGGATGGGGGAGAGAGCTCTCAGGAGGAAGGGGGATGGGGGAGAGAGATGCCACAGGAGGAAGGGGGATGGGGGAGAGAGAACCCACAAGAGGAAGGGGGATGGGGGAGAGAGATCCGAGAGGAGGAAGGGGGATGGGGGAGAGGGATCCCACAGGAGGAAGGCGGAAGGGGGAGAGAGATCCCACAGGACGAAGGGGGATGGGGGAGAGAGCTCCCACAGGAGGAATGGGGATGGGGGAGAGGGATCCCACAGGAGGAAGGCGGAAGGGGGAGAGAGATCCCACAGGACGATGGGGGATGGGGGAGAGAGCTCCCACAGGAGGAAGGGGGATGGGGGAGTGAGATCCCACAGGAGGAAGGCAGAAGGGGGAGAGAGATCCCACAGGACGAAGGGGGATGGGGGAGAGAGCTCCCACAGGAGGAAGGGGGATGGGGGAGTGAGATCCCACAGGAGGAGGAGGGATGGGGGAGAGAGCTGCCTCAGGAGGAAGGGGGATGGGGGAGTGAGATCCCACAAGAGGAAGGGGGGATGGGGGAGAGTGATCCCACAGAACGAAGGGGGATGGGGGAGAGAGCTGCCTCAGCAGGAAGTGGGATGGGGGAGAGAGATCCCACAATTGGAAGGGGGATCTGGAAGAGAGATCCCACAAGAGGAAGGGGGGATGGGGGAGGGAGATCCCACAGGAGGAGGAGGGATGGGGGAGAGAGCTGCCTCAGGAGGAAGGGGGATGGGGGAGTGAGATCGCACAGGAGGAAGTGGGATTTGGGAGAGAGCTGCCTCAGGAGGAAGGGGGATGTGGAAGAGAGATCCCACAAGAGGAAGGGTGATGGGGGAGAGTGATCCCACAGAACGAAGGGGGATGGTGGAGAGAGCTGCCTCAGGAGGAAGGGGGATGGGCGAGAGAGATGCCACAGGAGGAAGGGGGATGGGGGTGAGAGATGCCACAGGAGGTAGGGGGATGGGGGAGAGAGAACCCACAAGAGGATGGGGGATGGGGGAGAGAGTTCCAAAAAGAGGAAGGGGGATGTGGAAGAGAGATCCCACAAGAGGAAGGGGGATGGGGGAGAGAGATCCTACAGGAGGAAGGGGGATGGGCGAGAGGGATCCCACAGGAGGAAGGCGGAAGGGGGAGAGGGATCCCACAGGAGGAAGGCGGAAGGGGGAGAGAGATCCCACAGGACGAAGGGGGATGGGGGAGAGAGCTCCCACAGGAGGAATGGGGATGGGGGAGAGGGATCCCACAGGAGGAAGGCGGAAGGGGGAGAGAGATCCCACAGGAGGAGGAGGGATGGGGGAGAGAGCTGCCTCAGGAGGAAGGGCGATGGGGGAGTGAGATCCCACGAGGAAGGGGGATGGGGGAGAGTGATCCCACAATTGGAAGGGGGATCTGGAAGAGAGATCCCACAAGAGGAAGGGGGACGGGGGAGAGAGATCCCGCAGCAGGAAGGGGGATGGGGGAGAGAGATCCCACAATTGGAAGCGGGATCTGGAAGAGAGATCCCACAAGAGGAAGGGGGACGGGGGAGAGAGATCCCGCAGCAGGAAGGGGGATGGGGGAGAGAGATCCCGCAGGGGGAAGGGGGATGGGGGAGAGAGATCCCGCAGGGGGAAGGGGGATGGGGCAGAGAGATCCCGCAGGAGAAAGGGGGATGGGGGAGGGAGATCCCGCAGGAGGAAGGGGGATGGGGGGAGAGAGATCCCGCAGGAGGAAGGGGGATGGGGGAGAGAGATGCCACAGGAGGAAGGGGGATGTGGGAGAGAGATCCCGCAGGAGGAAGGGGGATGGGGGAGAGAGATCCCACAGGAGGAAGGGGGATGGGGGAGGGAGCTCCCGCAGGAGGAAGGGGGATGGGGGAGAGAGATCCCACAGGGGGAAGTGGGATGTGGGTGAGAAATCCCACAGGAGGAAGGGGGATGTGGGAGGGAAATCCCGCAGGAGGAAGGGGATGGGGCAGAGAGATCCAACAGGTGGAAGGGGGATGCGGTAGAGAGATCCCATAGGGGGAAGGGGGATGGGGGAAAGATATCCCACAGGAGGAATTGTTATGGGGCAGAGAGATCCCACAAGTTGAAGGGGTATGGGGCAGAGAGATCCCACAAGACGAATGGGGTTGGGGAAGAGAAATCCCACAAGAGGAAAGGGTATGGGGGAGAGAGCTCCCGCAGGAGAAAGGGGTATGGGGGAAGAGAGCCCTCGCAGGAGGAAGGGGGATAGGGCAGATAGCTCCCGCAGGAGGAAGGGGGATGGGGGAGAGAGAACCCACAGGAGGAAGGGGGATGCGGGAGAGAGATCCCTCAGGAGGAAGGGGGATGGGGGAGAGAGATCCCTCAGGAGGAAGGGGGATGGGGGAGAGAGATCCCACCAGAGGAAGGGGGATGGGGGAGAGTGATCCCACAGAACGAAGGGGGATGGGGGAGAGAGCTGCCTCAGGAGTAAGGGGGATGGGGGAGAGAGATCTGACAGGAGGAAGTGGGATGGGGGAGAGAGCTGCCTCAGGAGGAAGGGTGATGGGGGAGTGAGATCCCACAGGAGGAAGTGGGATGGGAGAGAGAGCTGCCTCAGGAGGAAGGGGGATGGGGGAGTGAGATCCCACAGGAGGAGGAGGGATGGGGGAGAGAGCTGCCTCAGGAGGAAGGGGGATGGGGGAGTGAGATCCCACAGGAGGAAGTGGGATGGGGGAGAGAGCTGCCTCAGGAGGAAGGGGGATGGGGGAGTGAGATCCCACAAGAGGAAGGGGGATGGGGGAGAGTGATCCCACAGAACGAAGGGGGATGGGGGAGAGAGCTGCCTCAGGAGTAAGGGGGATGGGGGAGAGAGATCTGACAGGAGGAAGGGGGATGGGTGAGAGAGATCCCACAAGAGGAAGGGGGATGGGGGAGAGAGATCCCACAGGAGGAAGGGGGATGGGGGAGAGAGTTCCAAAAAGAGGAAGGGGGATGTGGAAGAGAGATCCCACAATAGCAAGGGTGATGTGGAAGAGAGATCCCACAAGAGGAAGGGGGATGGGGGAGAGAGATCCCACAAGAGGAAGGGGGATGGGGGAGAGAGATCCTACAGGAGGAAGGGGGATGGGGGAGAGGGATCCCACAGGAGGAAGGCGGAAGGGGGAGAGGGATCCCACAGGAGGAAGGCGGAAGGGGGAGAGAGATCCCACAGGACGAAGGGGGATGGGGGAGAGAGCTCCCACAGGAGGAATGGGGATGGGGGAGAGGGATCCCACAGGAGGAAGGGGGAAGGGGGAGAGAGATCCCACAGGAGGAGGAGGGATGGGGTAGAGAGCTGCCTCAGGAGGAAGGGGGATGGAGGAGTGAGATCCCACAGGAGGAGGAGGGATGGGGGAGAGAGCTGCCTCAGGAGGAAGGGCGATGGGGGAGTGAGATCCCACGAGGAAGGGGGATGGGGGAGAGTGATCCCACAGAACGAAGGGGGATGGGGGAGAGAGCTGCCTCAGGAGGAAGGGGGATGGGGCAGAGAGATCCCGCAGGAGGAAGGGGGATGGGGGAGGGAGATCCCGCAGGAGGAAGGGGGATGGGGGAGAGAGATCCCGCAGGGGGAAGGGGGATGGGGCAGAGAGATCCCGCAGGAGGAAGGGGGATGGGGGAGGGAGATCCCGCAGGAGGAAGGGGGATGGGGGAGAGAGATCCCACAGGAGGAAGGGGGATGGGGGAGGGAGCTCCCGCAGGAGGAAGGGGGATGGGGGAGAGAGATCCCACAGGGGGAAGTGGGATGTGGGTGAGAAATCCCACAGGAGGAAGGGGGATGTGGGAGGGAGATCCCGCAGGAGGAAGGGGATGGGGCAGAGAGATCCAACAGGTGGAAGGGGGATGGGGTAGAGAGATCCCATAGGGGGAAGGGGGATGGGGGAAAGATATCCCACAGGAGGAATTGTTATGGGGCAGAGAGATCCCACAAGTGGAAGGGGTATTGGGCAGAGAGATCCCACAAGACGAATGGGGTTGGGGAAGAGAAATCCCACAAGAGGAAAGGGTATGGGGGAGAGAGCTCCCGCAGGAGAAAGGGGTATGGGGGAAGAGAGCCCCCGCAGGAGGAAGGGGGATAGGGCAGATAGCTCCCGCAGGAGGAAGGGGGATGGGGGAGAGAGAACCCACAGGAGGAAGGGGGATGCGGGAGAGAGATCCCTCAGGAGGAAGGGGGATGGGGGAGAGAGATCCCTCAGGAGGAAGGGGGATGGGGGAGAGAGATCCCACAAGAGGAAGGGGGATGGGGGAGAGTGATCCCACAGAACGAAGGGGGATGGGGGAGAGAGCTGCCTCAGGAGTAAGGGGGATGGGGGAGAGAGATCTGACAGGAGGAAGTGGGATGGGGGAGAGAGCTGCCTCAGGAGGAAGGGGGATGGGGGAGTGAGATCCCACAAGAGGAAGGGGGATGGGGGAGAGAGCTCCCACAGGAGGAAGGGGGATGGGGGAGTGAGATCCCACAGGAGGAAGTGGGATGGGGGAGAGAGCTGCCTCAGGAGGAAGGGGGATGGGGGAGTGAGATCCCACAGGAGGAAGTGGGATGGGGGAGAGAGCTGCCTCAGGAGGAAGGGGGATGGGGGAGAGAGATGCCACAGGAGGAAGGGGGATGGGGGAGAGAGATCCCACAGGAGGAAGGGGGATGGGGGAGAGAGTTCCAAAAAGAGGAAGGGGGATGTGGAAGAGAGATCCCACAATAGCAAGGGTGATGTGGAAGAGAGATCCCACAAGAGGAAGGGTGATGGGGGAGAGTGATCCCACAGAACTAAGGGGGATGGTGGAGAGAGCTGCCTCAGGAGGAAGGGGGATGGGCGAGAGAGAACCCACTAGAGGAAGGGGGATGGGGGAGTGAGATCCCACAGGAGGAAGTGGGATGGGAGAGAGAGCTGCCTCAGGAGGAAGGGGGATGGGGGAGTGAGATCCCACAGGAGGAGGAGGGATGGGGGAGAGAGCTGCCTCAGGAGGAAGGGGGATGGGGGAGTGAGATCCCACAGGAGGAAGTGGGATGGGGGAGAGAGCTGCCTCAGGAGGAAGGGGGATGGGGGAGTGAGATCCCACAAGAGGAAGGGGGATGGGGGAGAGTGATCCCACAGAACGAAGGGGGATGGGGGAGAGAGCTGCCTCAGGAGTAAGGGGGATGGGGGAGAGAGATCTGACAGGAGGAAGGGGGATGGGTGAGAGAGATCCCACAAGAGGAAGGGGGATGGGGGAGAGAGATCCCACAGGAGGAAGGGGGATGGGGGAGAGAGTTCCAAAAAGAGGAAGGGGGATGTGGAAGAGAGATCCCACAATAGCAAGGGTGATGTGGAAGAGAGATCCCACAAGAGGAAGGGGGATGGGGGAGAGAGATCCCACAAGAGGAAGGGGGATGGGGGAGAGAGATCCTACAGGAGGAAGGGGGATGGGGGAGAGGGATCCCACAGGAGGAAGGCGGAAGGGGGAGAGGGATCCCACAGGAGGAAGGCGGAAGGGGGAGAGAGATCCCACAGGACGAAGGGGGATGGGGGAGAGAGCTCCCACAGGAGGAATGGGGATGGGGGAGAGGGATCCCACAGGAGGAAGGGGGAAGGGGGAGAGAGATCCCACAGGAGGAGGAGGGATGGGGTAGAGAGCTGCCTCAGGAGGAAGGGGGATGGAGGAGTGAGATCCCACAGGAGGAGGAGGGATGGGGGAGAGAGCTGCCTCAGGAGGAAGGGCGATGGGGGAGTGAGATCCCACGAGGAAGGGGGATGGGGGAGAGTGATCCCACAGAACGAAGGGGGATGGGGGAGAGAGCTGCCTCAGGAGGAAGGGGGATGGGGCAGAGAGATCCCGCAGGAGGAAGGGGGATGGGGGAGGGAGATCCCGCAGGAGGAAGGGGGATGGGGGAGAGAGATCCCGCAGGGGGAAGGGGGATGGGGCAGAGAGATCCCGCAGGAGGAAGGGGGATGGGGGAGGGAGATCCCGCAGGAGGAAGGGGGATGGGGGAGAGAGATCCCACAGGAGGAAGGGGGATGGGGGAGGGAGCTCCCGCAGGAGGAAGGGGGATGGGGGAGAGAGATCCCACAGGGGGAAGTGGGATGTGGGTGAGAAATCCCACAGGAGGAAGGGGGATGTGGGAGGGAGATCCCGCAGGAGGAAGGGGATGGGGCAGAGAGATCCAACAGGTGGAAGGGGGATGGGGTAGAGAGATCCCATAGGGGGAAGGGGGATGGGGGAAAGATATCCCACAGGAGGAATTGTTATGGGGCAGAGAGATCCCACAAGTGGAAGGGGTATTGGGCAGAGAGATCCCACAAGACGAATGGGGTTGGGGAAGAGAAATCCCACAAGAGGAAAGGGTATGGGGGAGAGAGCTCCCGCAGGAGAAAGGGGTATGGGGGAAGAGAGCCCCCGCAGGAGGAAGGGGGATAGGGCAGATAGCTCCCGCAGGAGGAAGGGGGATGGGGGAGAGAGAACCCACAGGAGGAAGGGGGATGCGGGAGAGAGATCCCTCAGGAGGAAGGGGGATGGGGGAGAGAGATCCCTCAGGAGGAAGGGGGATGGGGGAGAGAGATCCCACAAGAGGAAGGGGGATGGGGGAGAGTGATCCCACAGAACGAAGGGGGATGGGGGAGAGAGCTGCCTCAGGAGTAAGGGGGATGGGGGAGAGAGATCTGACAGGAGGAAGTGGGATGGGGGAGAGAGCTGCCTCAGGAGGAAGGGGGATGGGGGAGTGAGATCCCACAAGAGGAAGGGGGATGGGGGAGAGAGCTCCCACAGGAGGAAGGGGGATGGGGGAGTGAGATCCCACAGGAGGAAGTGGGATGGGGGAGAGAGCTGCCTCAGGAGGAAGGGGGATGGGGGAGTGAGATCCCACAGGAGGAAGTGGGATGGGGGAGAGAGCTGCCTCAGGAGGAAGGGGGATGGGGGAGAGAGATGCCACAGGAGGAAGGGGGATGGGGGAGAGAGATCCCACAGGAGGAAGGGGGATGGGGGAGAGAGTTCCAAAAAGAGGAAGGGGGATGTGGAAGAGAGATCCCACAATAGCAAGGGTGATGTGGAAGAGAGATCCCACAAGAGGAAGGGTGATGGGGGAGAGTGATCCCACAGAACTAAGGGGGATGGTGGAGAGAGCTGCCTCAGGAGGAAGGGGGATGGGCGAGAGAGAACCCACTAGAGGAAGGGGGATGGGGGAGTGAGATCCCACAGGAGGAAGGGGGATGGGGGAGAGAGATCCCACAGGAGGAATGGGGATGGGGAAAGAGCTCCCACAGGAGGAAAGGGGATGGGGGAGTGAGATCCCACAGGAGGAAGTGGGATGGGGGAGAGAGCTGCCTCAGGAGGAAGGGGGATGGGGGAGAGAGATCCCACAGAACGAAGGGAGATTTGGGAGAAAGCTGCCTCAGGAGGAAGGGGGAAGGGTGAGAGAGATCCCAGAGGAGGAAGGGGGAAGGGGGAGAGAGTTCCCCCAAGAGGAAGGGGGATGTGGTAGAGAGATCCCACAAGAGGAAGGGTGATGGGGGAGAGTGATCCCACAGAACGAAGGGGGATGGGGGAGAGAGCTGCCTCAGGAGGAAGGGGGATGGGGGAGAGAGATGCCACAGGAGGAAGGGGGATGGGGGAGAGAGAACCCACAAGAGGAAGGGGGATGGGGGAGAGAGATCCGAGAGGAGGAAGGGGGATGGGGGAGAGGGATCCCACAGGAGGAAGGCGGAAGGGGGAGAGAGATCCCACAGGACGAAGGGGGATGGGGGAGAGAGCTCCCACAGGAGGAATGGGAATGGGGGAGAGGGATCCCACAGGAGGAAGGCGGAAGGGGGAGAGAGATCCCACAGGACGAAGGGGGATGGGGGAGAGAGATCCCACAGGAGGAAGTGGGATGGGGGAGAGAGCTGCCTCAGGAGGAAGGGGGATGGGGGAGTGAGATCCCACAGGAGGAGGAGGGATGGGGGAGAGAGCTGCCTCAGGAGGAAGGGGGATGGGGGAGTGAGATCCCACAAGAGGAAGGGGGATGGGGGAGAGTGATCCCACAGAACGAAGGGGGATGGGGGAGAGAGCTGCCTCAGCAGGAAGTGGGATGGGGGAGAGAGATCCCACAATTGGAAGGGGGATCTGGAAGAGAGATCCCACAAGAGGAAGGGGGGATGGGGGAGCGAGATCCCACAGGAGGAGGAGGGATGGGGGAGAGAGCTGCCTCAGGAGGAAGGGGGATGGTGGAGAGTTAACCCACAGGAGGAAGGGGGATGGGGGAGGCAGATTCCACAGGGGGAGAGAGATCCAACAGCAGGAAGGGGGATGGGGGAGATAGATCCCGCAGGAGGAAGGGGGATGGGGAAGAGAGCTCCTGCAGGAGGAAGGGTGATGGGGAAGGGAGATACCGCAGCAGGAAGGGGGATGGGGCAGAGAGATCCCGCTGGAGGAAGGGGGATGGGACAGAGAGGAAGAGTGATGGGGCAGAGAGCTCCTGCAGGAGGAAGGGGGATGGGGATGCGAGATCCCACAGGAGGAAGGGGGATGGGGGAGATAGATCCCGCAGGAGGAAGGGAGATGGGGCAGAGAGATCCCGCAGGAGGAAGGGGGAAGGGGAAGAGAGGAAGGGGGATGGGGAAGAGAGCTCCCGCAGGAGGAAGGGTGATGGGGAAGGGAGATACCGCAGCAGGAAGGGGGATGGGGCAGAGAGATCCCGCTGGAGGAAGGGGGATGGGACAGAGAGGAAGAGTGATGGGGCAGAGAGCTCCTGCAGGAGGAAGGGGGATGGGGATGCGAGATCCCACAGGAGGAAGGGGGATGGGGGAGATAGATCCCGCAGGAGGAAGGGAGATGGGGCAGAGAGATCCCGCAGGAGGAAGGGGGAAGGGGAAGAGAGGAAGGGGGATGTGGAAGAGAGTTCCCACAGGAGAAAGGGGGATGGGGCAGAGAGATCCTGCAGGAGGAAGGGGGATGGGGGAGAGAGATCCCGCAGGAGGAAGGGGGATGGGGGAGAGAGATCCCGCAGGAGGAAGGCGGACGGGGGAGAGAGATCCCGCAGGATGAAGGGGGATGGGGGAGAGAGATCCCGCAGGAGGAAGGGGGAGAGAGGAGGGAAATCCCGCAGCAGGAAGGGGGATGGGGGAGAGAGATCCCGCAGCAGGAAGTGGGATGGGGGAGAGAGATCCCGCAGCAGGAAGTGGGATGGGGGAGAGAGATCCCACTGGGGGAAGGGGGATTCAGGAGAGGGATCCCTCAGGAGGAAGGGGGATTGTGGAGAGAGATCGCACAGGAGGAAGGGGGTTGGGGATGAGAGATCCCAAAAGGGGAAGGGGTATGGGGGAGAGAGATCCCACAGGAGGAAGGGTGATGGGGGAGAGAGATCCCACAGGAGGAAGTGGGATGGGGGAGAGAGATCCCACAGGAGGAAGGGGGATGGTGGAGAGTTAACCCACAGGAGGAAGGGGGATGGGGGAGGCAGATTCCACAGGGGGAGAGAGATCCAACAGCAGGAAGGGGGATGGGGGAGATAGATCCCGCAGGAGGAAGGGGGATGGGGAAGAGAGCTCCCGCAGGAGGAAGGGTGATGGGGAAGGGAGATACCGCAGCAGGAAGGGGGATGGGGCAGAGAGATCCCGCAGGCGGAAGGAGGATGGGGATGAGAGATTCCACAGGAGGAAGGGGGATGGGGGAGTGAGCTCCCACAGGAGGAAGGGGAATGGGGTAGAGAGATCCCACAGAAGGAAGGGGTATGGGGCAGAGAGATCCCACTAGAGGAAGTGGCATGGGGCAGAGAGGAAGGGTGATGGGGCAGAGAGCTCCCGCAGGAGGAAGGGGGATGGGGAAGAGAGATACCACAGGAGAATGGGGGCTGTGGGAGTGAGCTCCCAAAGGAGGAGGGGGGATGGGGGAGAGAGATCCCACAGGAGGAAGTGGGATGGGGAAGAGAGATACCACAGGAGGAAGGGGGATGGGGGAGACGTATCCCACAGGAGGAAGGGGGATGGGGGAGAGAGATTCCACAGGGGGAGAGAGATCCCACAGCAGGAAGGGGGATGGGTGAGACGTATCCCACAGGAGGAAGGGGGATGGGGGAGAGAGATCCCACAGGACGAAGGGGGATGGGGGAGATAGATTCCGCAGGAGGTAGGGGATGAGGAAGAGAGCTCCCACAGGAGGAAGGGGGATGGGGAAGAGAGATACCGCAGCAGGAAGGGGGATGGGGCAGAGAGATCCCGCAGGAGGAAGGGGATGGGGCAGAGAGGAAGGGTGATGGGGCAGAGAGCTCCTGCAGGAGGAAGGGGGATGGGGATGCGAGATCCCACAGGAGGAAGGGGGATGGGGGAGATAGATCCCGGAGGAGGAAGGGGGATGGGTGAGACGTATCCCACAGGAGGAAGGGGGATGGGGGAGAGAGATCCCACAGGACGAAGGGGGATGGGGGAGATAGATTCCGCAGGAGGTAGGGGATGAGGAAGAGAGCTCCCACAGGAGGAAGGGGGATGGGGAAGAGAGATACCGCAGCAGGAAGGGGGATGGGGCAGAGAGATCCCGCAGGAGGAAGGGGATGGGGCAGAGAGGAAGGGTGATGGGGCAGAGAGCTCCTGCAGGAGGAAGGGGGATGGGGATGCGAGATCCCACAGGAGGAAGGGGGATGGGGGAGATAGATCCCGGAGGAGGAAGGGGGATGGGGAAGAGAGATACCGCAGCAGGAAGGGGGATGGGGCAGAGAGATCCCGCAGGAGGAAGGGGGAAGGGGGAGATAGATCCCGCAGGAGGAAGTGAATGGGGAAGAGAGGAAGGGGGATGTGGAAGAGAGTTCCCACAGGAGAAAGGGCGCTATGGGTGTGAGCTCCCACAGGAGGAGCGGGGATGGGGCAGAGAGATCCCGCAGGAGGAAGGGGGATGGGGCAGAGAGAGATCCCGCAGGAGGAAGGGGGATGTGGAAGAGAGATCCCACAGGAGGAGGGGGGATGGGGAATAGAGATCCCACAGGAGGAAGGGGGATGGGGGAGTGAGATCTCACAGGAGGAAGAGGGATGGTGGAGAGAGATTCCACAGGGGGAGAGAGATCCCACAGCGGGAAGGGGGATGGGGGAGATAGATCCCGCAGGAGGAAGGGGATGGGGAAGAGAGCTCCTGCAGGAGGAAGGGGATGGGGAAGAGAGCTCCCGCAGGAGGAATGGGGACGGGGAAGAGAGATACCGCAGCAGGAAGGGGGATGGGGCAGAGAGATCCCGCAGGAGGAAGGGGGATGGGGCAAAGAGGAAGGGTGATGGGGCAGAGAGCTCCCGCAGGAGGAAGGCGAATGGGGATGAGAGATCCCACAGGAGGAAGGGGGATGGGGAAGAGAGATACCACAGGAGAAAGGGGGCTGTGGGAGTGAGCTCCCACAGGAGGAGGGGGGATGGGGGATAGAGATCCCACAGGAGGAAGGGGGATTGGGAACAGAAGCCCAACAGCAGGAAGCGGGATGCGGAAGAGATATACCTCAGGATGAATGTGTATGGGAAAGACAGATCCCACTGGAAATGGTGTGATTGGAACAGAGTTCGCACAGGAGGAAGGGGGATCTCACAGGTGGAATGGGGGTGGGGAGGTGAGAGCCCACAGGAGGAAATCGGATAGACGAGCCATCCCGAAGTTGGGGAAGAGAATGGGGAAGAGATATCCCTCAGGTGGAAGCAGAAAGGGGAACAAAGATCCCGGAGGAGGACGGGGGATGGGGGAGAGAGATCCCGCAGGAGGACGGGGGATGGGGGAGAGAAATCCCGCAGGAGGAAGGGGGATGGGTAGAGAGATCCCACAGGAGGAAGGGGGATGGGGGAGAGGGATCCCGCAGGAGGAAGGGGGATGGGGGAGAGAGATCCCACTGGAGAAAGGGAGATGGGGCAGAGAGTGATCCCGCAGGAGGAAGGGGGATGGGGGAGAGAGATCCCGCAGGATGAAGGCGGACGGGGGAGAGAGATCCCGCAGGATGAAGGGGGATGGGGGAGAGAGATCCCGCAGGAGGAAGGGGGAGAGAGGAGGGAAATCCCGCAGCAGTAAGGGGGATGGGGGAGAGTGATCCCGCAGCAGGAAGTGGGATGGGGGAGAGAGATCCCGCAGCAGGAAGTGGGATGGGGGAGGGAGATCCCGCAGGAGAAAAGGGGATGGGGGAGAGAGATCCCGCAGGAGGAAGGGGGATGGTACAGAGAGATTCCGCAGGAGGAAGGGGGACAGGGCAGAGAGATTCCGCAGGAGGAAGGGGGACGGGGGAAGAGAGATCCCGCAGGATGAAGGGGGAGAGGGGAGAGAGATTCCGCAGGAGGAAGGCGGACGTGGGAGAGAGATCCCGCAGGAGGAAGGCGGACGTGGGAGAGAGATCCCGCAGGAGGAAGACGGACGGGGGAGAGAGATCCCGCAGGAGGAAGGCGGACTGGGTAGAGAGATCCCGCAGGAGGAAGGGGGATGGGGGAGAGAGATCCCGCAGCAGGAAGGGGGATGGGGGAGAGAGATCCCGCAGGGGGAAGGGGGATGGGGGAGAGAGATCCCGCAGGGGGAAGGGGGATGGGGCAGAGAGATCCCGCAGGAGGAAGGGGGATGGGGGAGGGAGATCCCGCAGGAGGAAGGGGGATGGGGGAGAGAGATCCCGCAGGAGGAAGGGGGATGGGGGAGAGAGATCCCGCAGGAGGAAGGGGGATGGGGGAGAGAGATCCCGCAGGAGGAAGGGGGATGGGGATCAGAGATCCCACTGGGGGAAGGGGGATTCAGGAGAGGGATCCCTCAGGTGGAAGGGGGATTGTGGAGAGAGATCCCACAGGAGGAAGGGGGATGGGGATGAGAGATCCCACAGGAGGAAGGGGGATGGGGAATAGAGATCCCACGGGAGGAAGGGGAATGCTGAGGAGAGATCCAACAGCAGGAAGGGGGACTGGGAACAGAGAGCCCAGAGGATGAATGGGGGATGGGAAACTGAGATCCCACAGGAGGATTGCTGCCCGTGCCACGTGCTAGTGAGGCTAGAAATAATGCAGCTAAATACGTGGATGAGGGGATGGTGCATGAGGGAGGGGTTCATGTTTCTGGACAATTGGGCTTTCTTCCAGGGGAGGTGGGACCAGTTCGAATTGGGCAGTTTGCACCTGAACTGGAGGGGGACTAACATCCTTGCCGGTAGGTTAGCAAGTTCTGCTCCGGGGGTTTTAAACAAGGTTGCAGGGGGAGGGGGCAGAGTGTTAGAGCAGATAGTGATGTGGAGGGGGATAATGGTCATGCGAGGACTGCCTGTATAGACAGATATCAATGGTTTGTACGTGAGAGAAATGTTCTCAGGTGCATCTATTTCAATGCAAGGAGTATTGTAGGTAAGGCAGATGAGTTTAGGGCGTGGATTGGCACATGATGATTTTGACATTATTGGTATTAGTAAGAATTGGTTTGCAGGAGGGACAGGACTGGCAGCTTCATGTTCCGAGGTTACGTTGTTTCAGACGTGATAGAGGGGGTGGGATGAAAGGGGGAGGAGTGGCATTACTAGTCAGGGAGAATCTCACAGCCATGCGTAGACGGGACTGTCCGGAGGGCTCGTCTACAGAGGCCGTATGGGTGGAGCTGAGGAACGGGAAAGGAGTGACCACACGAATAGGGTATTATTATATACGGCCCAATAGTCAGAGAGAATCGCGGGAGCAAATCTGTAGAGAGTTAGCACACCAATGTAAGAAACAGAACGTTGTAATCGTAGGGGATTTTAACTTCCAACATATTGACCTGGACTCCCACTCTGTGAAAGGGTTAGATGGCGTGGAGTTTGTCAAATGTGTTCAGGAAAGTTTTCTAAATCTATATATTGAGGTACCAACGAGAGAGTGGGCAGTACCTGATCTCCTATTAGGGAACCAGACAGGTCAGGTGACAGAAATATGTGTAAGCGAACATTTTGGGTCCAGTGACCATAATGTCATTAGTTTCAAGATAATTATGGATAAGGATAGGACTGGTCCACCAGTTAAGGTTCTGAATTGGAGAAGGGCCAATTTTGTGGAAATGAGAGAGGATCTGGGAAGAGTGGATTGGGATAAGTTGTTTTCTGGCAATGATGTATTCAGTAAGTGGAGTTACTGAACTGCGCTTACATCCGGAGTTTGCATGTTCCTGCCAGGATTAAAGGCAAAGTTAACAGGGATAGGGAACCTTGTTGCTCAAGGGATATTGGCGATCTGGTTAAGTAGGTGTTTAGCAGGTACAGGCAACAAGAAACAAATGAGATACTTGAAGAGTATAGAGAATGTAAGGGAATACTAAAGAAGGAAATCAGGAAGGCAAAAAGAAGACATGAGGTTGTGTTGGCAGATAATGTGAAGGTAAACCCGAAGGGTTTCTACGAGTATATTAAGAGTAAAAGGATAGTAAAGGACAAAATTGGTCCCCTAGAAGATCAGAGTGATTGTCTACGTGGTCTATGTGTGGAGCATCACCAGATGGGGAAGGTCTTAAACCGTTTTTTTTTGCGTCAGTGTCTACTCAGGAAACTGGCATAGCGGATATGGAATTAAAGGAAACAAACAGGAGTGTCATGGAACGCGGCCAGTGAGTGAGTGGGCCAGTGAAGAACTGGAAATTTGAGGCTTTGACTCGAGAGATTCTGGCAGTTTTGGCAATTGGACTGTGCAAATCAAGACAACCAAAATTTGAATAGCTCAGACTCAGCAGAAAGCAGCTGATTGACCAAGCAGTTTGAAAAGCTCAAACAAATAAATAGAGGGGTAGCTCAAGCTGAGCAGCCTGTGGAAAGCGGCCAGTGAGTGAGTGGAGATTTGAGGCTTTGACAGGTCTTTACAATGCCTCCTGAGATGGTGATTTGCCTCTCCTGTGAGATGTGGCAGTCTTGAGGGAACTCCCCTCTCCCGCAGAGTCACATCTGCCAGAAGTGCTTGCGGCCGGGCGATCTGGAAGACCCTGTGAGGAATCTGGAGTAGCAGCGGGATGACCTTCGACGCATAAGGGAGAATGAGACAGTCATAGATGAGAGCTACAGGGAGGTAGTCACACCTAGGCAGCCGGAAGCAGGTCGTTGGGTGACAGTCCGAGGGGGGAAAGCGAAGTTGAGTGGACAGGTAGTGCAGAGCACCCCTGTAGCCATTCCCCTGAATAATAAGTTTACCGTCCTGGATGCTGTTGGTGAGGACGACCGACCAGGTGTGAGCCACGGTGTCAGGGCCTCTGTCACTGAGTCTGACCCTGTGGTGCAGAAGGGTGGGACGGAGAGGAGGAGAGCTGTCGTCATTGGAGACTCTATAGTCAGGGGAGCAGAGAGGAGATTTTGTAGACGTGAGAAGGAAACCCGCATGGTTTGTTGCCTCCCGGTTCCCAGGGTCCGGGATGTGTCTGACCGGGTACATGACATTCTGGTACGAGAGGGAAAGCAACCAGAAGTCGTGATACATATTGGTACCAACGACATAGGCAGGAAGAGCGATGAGGTCCTGAAGTGTGAGTTTCGGGAACTGGCAGAAGGCTGAAGAACAGGACCTCAAGGGTGGTGTTCTCAGGATTACTGCCAGTGCTACGTGATAGTGATGGTAAGAATTGGATGAGTTGAATATGTGGCTGAGGAGCTGCTGCAAGGGGCAGGGTTTTAGATTTTTGGACCATTGGGATCTCTTCTGTGGAAGGTGGGACCTGTACAGATTGGATGGGTTGCACCTGAACTCAAGGGGGAGCAATATCCTTGTTGGTAGGTTTGCTAGCATGGTTCTGGAGGGTTTAAACTAATTTGTAAGGGGGATGGGACCCTGAGCGATAGAGCAGTGAAAGAAGTGCATGGAGTAAAGCCAGATCTGACACATAGAGAGGCTTTGAGGAAAGAGCAGCAGAATAAAGGGTATAAAGGCAATAAGGTAGAAGGGCTAAAGTGCGTGTACTTCAATGCAAGAAGCATCAGGAACAAAGGTGAAGAACTGAGAGCTTGGATACATACATGGAATTATGATGTAGTGGCCATTACAGAGACTTGGCTGGCACCAGGACAGGAATGGATTCTCAATATTCCTGGATGTAAGTGCTTTCAAAGGGATAGAGAGGGGGGAAAAGGGGAGGACGGGTGGCATTACTGATCAGGGATACTATTACAGCCACAGAAAGAGTGGGTAATGTAGCAGGATCCTCTTTTGAGTCAGTATGGGTGGAAGCCAGGAGCAGGAAGGGAGCAATTACTCTACCGGGGGTATTCTATAGGCCCCCTGGTTGCAGCAGAGATACCGAGGAGCAGATTGGGAGGCAGATTTTGGAAAGGTGCAAAAATAACAGGGTTGTTATCATGGGTGACTTTAACTTCCCTAATATTGATTGGCACTTGATTAGTTCCAAGGGTTTAGATGGGGCAGAGTTTGTTAAGTGTGTCCAGGATGGATTCCTGTCTCAGTATTTTGACAGGCCGACGAGGGGGAATGCCATACCAGATCTAGTATTAGGTAACAAACCGGGTCAGGTCATAGATCTTTCAGTGGGTGAGCATCTGGGGGACAGTGACCACCGTTCCCTGGCCTTTAACATTATCATGAAAAAGGATAGAATCAGTGAGGACAGGAATATTTTTAATTGGGGAAGGGGAAATTATGAGGCGATAAGACTAGAACATGCGGGTGTGAATTGGGATGATGTTTTTGCAGGGAAATGTACTATGGACATGTGGTCGATGTTTAAGGATCTCTTGTAGGATGTTAGGGATAAATTTGTCCCGGTGAGGAAGATAAAGAATGGTAGGATGAAGGAACCATGGGTGACAAGTGAAGTGGAAAATCTAGTCAGGTGGAAGAAGGCAGCATACACGAGGTTTAGGAAGCAAGGATCAGATGGGTCTATTGAGGAATATAGGGTAGCAAGAAAGGAGCTTAAGAAGGGGCTGCGACGAGCAAGAAGGGGGCATGAGAAGGCCTTGGCGAATAGGGTAAAGGAAAACCCCAAGGCATTCTTCAAATATGTGAGGAACAATAGGATGACAGGAATGATGGTAGGACCGATTAGAGATAAAAGTGGGAAGATGTGCCTGGAGGCTGTGGAAGTGAGCGAGGTCCTCAGTGAATACTTCTCCTCGGCATTCATCAATGAGAGGGAACTTGATGACGGTGAGGACAATATGAGCGAGGTTGATGTTCTGGAGCATGTTGATATTAAGGGAGGGGAGGTGTTGGAGTTGTTAGGACGGATAAGTCCCCGGGGCCTGTCGGAATATTCCCCAGGCTGCTCCGCGAGGCAAGGGAAGAGATTGCTGAAGCTCTGGCTAGGATTTTTATGTTCTCGTTGTCCACGGGAATGGTACGGGAGGATTGGAGGGAGGCGAATGCTGTCACCTTGTTCAAAAAAGGTAGTAGGGATAGTCCGGGTAATTATAGGGCAGTGAGCCTTACATCTGTGGTGGGAAAGCTGTTGGAAAAAAATTCTTAGTGATAGGATTTATTGGCATTTAGAGTATCACGGTCTGATCAGGAACAGTCAGCATGGATTTGTGAAGGGCAGATCGTGCCTAACAAGCCTGATAGAGTTCTTTGAGGAGGTGGCCAGGCCTATAGATGAGGGTAGTGCACTGGATGTGATCTACAAGAATTTTAGTAAGGCATTTGACAAGGTTCCACACGATAGGCTTACTCAGAAAGTCAGAAGGTATTGGATCCAGGGAAGTTTGGCCAGGTGGATTAAGAATTGTCTTGCCTGCAGAAGGCAGATGGTCATGGTGAAGGTAGAACATTCAGATTGGAGGGTTGTGACTAGTGGTGTCCCGTAAGGTTCTGTTCTGGGACCTCTATCTTTTGTCATTTTTATTAACGACCTGGATGTGGGTGTAGAAGGGTGGGTTGGCAAGTTTGCAGACGACACAAAGGTTGCTGGTGTTGTAGACAGTGTAGAGGATTGTCGACGATTGCAGAGAGACATTGATAGGATGCAGAAGTGGGCTGAGAAGTGGCAGATGGAATTCAACCTGGAGAAGTGTGAGGTGGTATTCTTCGGAAGGACAAACTCCAAGGCAAAGTACAAAGTAAATAGCAATTTAGTTGGTAGTGTGGAGGAGCAGAGGGAGCAGGGGATACATGTCCACAGATCCCTGAAAGTTGCCTCACAGGTAGATAGGGTAGTTAAGAAAGCTTATGGGGTGTTAGCTTTCATAAGTCAAGGGATAGAGTTTAAGAGACGCGATGTAATGATGTAGCTCTATAAAACTCTAGTTAGGCCACACTTGGAGTACTGTGTCCAGTTCTGGTCACCACACTATAGGAAGGATATGGAAGCATTGGAAAGGGTACACAGGAAATTTACCAGGATTCTGCCTGGTTTAGAGAGTATGGATTATGATCAGAGATGAAGGGAACTAGGGCTTTACTCTTTGGAAAGAAGGAGGATGAGAGGAGACATGATAGAGGTGTACAAGCTATTAAGAGGAATAGACAGAATGGACAGCCAGCGCCTCTTCCCCAGGGCACCACTACTCAGTACAAGAGGACATGGCTTTAAGGTAAGAAGAGGGGGATATTAGAGGGAGGTTTTTAACTCAGAGAGTGGTTTCTGCGTGAAATGCACTGCCTGAGTCAGTGGTGGAGGCAGATACACTAGTGAAGTTTAAAAGACAACTAGACAGGCATATGGAGGAATTTAAGGTGGGGGGTTATATGGCAGGCAGGGTTTGAGGGTCGGCACAACATTGTGGGCCGAAGGGCCTGTAATGTGCTGTACTATTCTATGTTTTATGGAATATATAGAGATTAAAGAGGAGGAGGTGCTTACTGCCTTACAGCAAATAAAGGTAAATAAATCCCCCAGGCCTGACATGATATTTTCTCGGACCTTGAGAGAGACTAGTGTAGAAATTGCAGGGGTCCTGGCAGAAATATTTAAAATGTAGCTCGCCACAATTGCGGTGCCGGCGGATTGGAGGGTAGCTCATGTTGTTCCGTTGTTTGAAAAAGGCTCCAAAGTGCACCAGGTAATTACAGGCCAGTGAGCCTGACATCGGTATTAGGTAAATTATTGGAAGGTGTTCTGAGAGATCGGATATACAAGGATTTGGACAACCAAGGGCTGATTAAAGATAGTCAGCACGGCTTTGTTCGTGGCAGATCGTGTTTAATGAATCCTATAGTGTTTTTCGAGGAGGTTACCAAGAATGCACATGAAGGAAAGGCTGTGGATGTTGTCTACATGAACTTTAGTAAGGCTTTTGACAAGGTCCCATATGGGAGGTTAGTTCAGAAGGTTCAGAAGTAGGTATCCATGGAGAGTTTGTAGATTGGAATCGAAATTGGCTGTGTGTGAGAAGACAGAGAGTGGTAGTGGATCATTGCTTCTCAGATTGGAGGCCAGTGACTAGTGGTGTGTCTCAGGGATCTGTGCTGGGACCATTGTTGTTTGTTGTCTATATCAATGATCTAGATGATAGTGTGATAAATTAGATCAACAAGTTTGCTGATGACACTAAGATTGGAGGCGTTGTGGACAGCGAGGAAGGCTTTCAAAGCTTGCAGAGGGATCTGGACCAACTGGCAACATGGGCCAGAAAATGGCAGATGGAATTTAATGCAGACAAGTGTGAGGTGTTCCATTTTGTAAGGACAAATCAAGATAGGACATACAGAGTAAATGGTAGGGCACTGAGGAGTGCGCAGGAAGATAGGGATCTGGGAGTTCAGATACATAATTCCCTGAAAGTGGCCTCACAGGGAGACAGGGTTGTAAAGAAGGCTTTTGGCATCCTGGCATTCATAAATCAAAGTTGAGTATAGGAGTTGGAATGTTATGGTGAGGTTGTATAAGACATTGGTGAGGCCAAATTTGGAGTATTGTGTGCAGTTCTGGTCACTGAACTATAGGACGGATATCAGTAAGACTGAAAGTGAGCGGAAAAGATCTGCGAGGATGTTGCCGGCTCTTCAGGAGTTGAGTTACAAGGAAAGATTGAACAAGTTAGGACTTTATTCCTTGGAGCGCAGAAGAATGAGGGGAGATTTGATAGAAGTTTACACAATTACGAGGGGTATAGACAGGGTAGATGCGAATGGGCTCTTTCCACACGGATTAGGAGAGATAAATTACAAAGAGACTTTGCTTCGGGGTGAAAGGGGAAAGGTTTAGGGGGAACGTCCTCACTCAGAGAGTTGTGAGAGTGTGGAACGAGCTGCCACCTGTTGTGGAAAATGCGGACACACTCTTAAGTTTAATAATAAATCTGATAGATGCATGGATGGGAGAGGTCTGGAGGGTAATGGACTGGGTGCAGGTCTATGGAACTAGTGGAATAAAGTTTTGGCACAGAGCAGATGGGCCGAATGGCTTGTTTTCTGTGCTGTAGTGTTCTATGATTTTACAATTCTCTGAAGGAATATGGGGAGGTCAGTTCCCACAGGAAGAAGGGGGATGGGGAAGTGAGATCCCACAGGAGGAAGGGGGATGGGGGAGAGAGATCCCACAGGAGGAAGGGGGTTGGGGAAGAGAGATCCCATAGGAGGAAGGGGGATGGGGAAGAGAGATCCCACAGGAGGAAGGGGGATGGCGAAGAGAGATCCCACAGGAAGAAGGGGGATGGGGTAGAGAGATCCGACAGGAGGGAGGGGGATGGGGGATGGGGAAAAGAGATCTGACAGGAGGAAGTGGGGATGGGGAAGAGAGATCCCACAGGAGGAAGGGGGATGAGAAGGGATACCACTGGAGGGAAGGGAATGGGAAGAGATAACCTACAGGAGGAAGGGGAATGTGGAAGAGAGATCCCACGGGAAGAAGGGGGATGTGGTAGAGAGATCCCACAGGTGGAAGGGGGATAGGGAAGAGTGATTCCACAGGAGGAAGGGGGATGGGGAAGAGAGATCCGAAAGGAGGAAGGGGAATGGGGAGGAGAGATCCAACAGGAGGGAGGGGGATGGGGAAGTGAGATCCCACAGGATGAAGGGGGTTTGCAAAGAGAGATCCCATAGGCGGATGGGGGATGGTTAAGAGAGATCCCACGGGAAGAAGTGGAATGGGGAAGAGAAAACACACAGGAGGAAGGAGAATGGAGAAGAAAGATTCCGCAGGAAGGGGGGTGGGGAAAAGAGATTCCACTGGAGGATGAGCAAAGTGTAATAGAGAGCCCACAGGAGGAATGTGGATGGGGACGAGATCCCTAAGAATCGAAGGGGGATTGGGATAAGAGGTCCCACAGGAGGATTCCAAGAGTAAACGGTAATCCTACAAGACGAGAGGATGCAGAAAATTTTTGTACGTGTGTGTTGGGTCTGAACAGAGTCCCAGAGGAGATGCGGCCTCGCTCTCAGTGTATCTGGTAGTGAGCAAAGTCACACACTATCAAGGCCGGGGAGGACAATCTCACAATGGTATTTCTTTCCTTCTCACTGGGACAGTCTGCTCACGGTCTCTTGTCCCTCACCGGGAAGGGGGTGTGAATCTCTGACCCACCTGCTGCAGTCAGTGTCGGTCTGGGTGTCAGTAACAGTGAGAAGGAACATTGTCAATGGACGTGTCACAGGCAGCAGGAAACACGACCATTCCTGTAATTTACTACCATTAAACCAATGGTCGTTGTTCACTGATCTGATGAAGTCTCCAACATCCCTTCACAAGGAACCACAGAACCCTCCTGTCCTTGGGGAATTACTGACCGATCCCCTGGGCATTAGTCACAGTTCATCACAATCTGATTTATCACAGTTTAACCTAAATCCCTTTACATTGAAACAACACAAAGGAACAGTTTCACAGTTCAGAGTGAGAGATAAATCAAGTTACCTCAACTCCTGGCACTTTGGCAGCCCGGGTCCCAGCCGCTGGATTCCTTCACACTGAATGTGGCAGTTCTCCAGGTTGAGGTGTTTTATTGAATCACAGAGTCCGATGACATGAAACAGGACCGCGCAGTCAATCGGGGTCAGTATTATTCCACTGAATGAAAGTGTTTCCACAGATCCCAGTGTTTCCTGAGCCAGTCTACGATTCTGAGACTCAAACAGGTAGTGCAATGTGTTCAAGAGGCTCCTTTTACCAGCTTCACTCTCTGTGTTTCCACTCTGACGTTTAACCTCCTCCCTCACCCAGTCAATCACCCGGCAGGTTGTTTCATTTGGAAATGGGCCCAGAAACTCCACCTGGCCCAGAGCTGTCATTGGGGAGGACAGACCAGCAACAAAACGGAGAAATACCTCAAATTTTCCATCTGTCGTGTTGTGGGCATCAGTGAGGAATTTCAGGATTTCCCCGGGATGTATAGTCAGGAATTGTGCGACTGCAGCTACAAACTCTTGGATGGTGAGGTGTGGGAATGTGTACACCACGCTCTGGGCAGAATCCTCTCTCTCCAAAAGCTCCATCAGGAACCCGGACAGGAACGGGGAAGGCTGCAGATTGTACTTGATCAAATCTCCATCTGTAAACACAATTTTGTTCTCGGACACTCCTCTGAAGGCCATTTGACCAACCCTGAGTAACACATCACGGGGTCTCTCAATATCACGGCCGTGGTTTTTCAGGATGTTGTAAATATAGTAGGAATACAGTTGGGTGATAGTCTTGGGAACTTGCTGTGGGTCCCTGTCTTTTTTTGTGAAGAAGGGGCCCAGTGTCAGAGCGAGGATCCAGCAGTAGGAGGGGTTGTAGCTCATGGTGTACAGGATCTCGTTCTCCTTCACATAATTGAAAATAGCTTCCGCCACCGTCTGATCTTCAAAATGTTTGTTGAAATATTCCTTCCGTTCCTCATCAACAAATCCCAGGATTTCAGCCCGGACACTGATCTCCGCCTTTTCCAATAAATGTAACGCAGTGGGACGAGTGGTCAACAGCACTGAACACCCTGGGAGCAGCTTGCCCTGGATTAAACTGTACACAATGTCAGACACTTCACACCACCACTCGGGATCTGGGCACTGGTGCTTGGGTTCTGTATCTCTCCGACTGTCCGCAAAATCGATTTTTTGTTTGAATTCATCCAAACCATCAAATATAAACAGCAGTTTCTCTGGGTTCTTCCAGACCTCTTTCAGGATATTCCCAAAGTAAGGATATTGATCCAGAATCAGTTCCCTCAGGTTTATTCGACAGTTAATGGTGTTCAAATCTCGGAATTTGAAACTGAAGACAAACTGGAATTGTTGGTATATTTTCCCCATGGCCCAGTCATAAACAATCTTCTGTACCATCGTTGTTTTCCCGATCCCCGGATTTCCGGCCACTGCTGCTGAACTCACAGATTTGGATTTACTCCGGGAAAAGCTGCTCTGGAATAACTGATCAGTACGGATTTTTTCCAGCTGACTGCGGAGTTGTTTCTCTCTATAATCCTCATGGTCTCTGCCTCTTGCCAGCAGCTCATGTTCCACCAGTGTCCGATCTCGAACAGTAGAAATGACCGTGAGCTCAGCGTATCGATCAGCCAGCTGGAAAAACTTCACCTTCTCCGTCATCAGGATCGTGTTCACTCTCAGTTTTTCAGTTTGTGCCCGCAGAGTCTCCTTGTGTTTCTGTTGAACATCTTCCATGGGAACAGAGAACATATTCAAAACGTTAAATGGCTCATCTGACAAAGAACTTTATAACGGTATTTCAACATTCAGTGTTTGAGATTAGGACAGAATGTAAAATTCTGTTCGCAGACACGGAATTGACAGCAATGGATGTCCCTGAAAATGTCCAATCCTCATTTTCTGGTTCTAGTTATTTGTGAAGGTGAACATTCCCCTGATTGCACTTTCTGAGGAAGCTTAAACAAGCATCACTCCCCACTAACATCTTAACTACATTCTACAGAGGCGTGGTTGAGAGTGTGCTGACCTTTTGCATCACAACCTGGTACTCCAGCTGCAGTGCTGCCGACAAAAAAGCCTTGTAGAGGGTGGTTAGGGGAGCAGAGAAGGTTATTGGGGTTTCCCTACCTTCTGTCCAAGACCTCTTTCTGAGTCGATGTCTCCAGAAGACACGGTACATCATTAAAAACCCCTCACACCCTCTGCATGAACTGTTTGATCTTCTGCCATCAGGTAAACGTTACAGGAGCATCAAAACTAAAACCACAAGGCTACTAAACAGCTTCCTCCCACAGGCAGTCAGACTGCTAAATAGCTGCTCTACCTGACTCTGCTTTGGACACTTTTAACTTGCACCGGACACTTATAAGTTGATTTTAACCGACATGTGGCTGTTGTGTTTTACTATTTATTGTAGTGTTTATTATTTAGTGTTGCGTTTGTAATGTTATGATTGCACTGCTCCTGGGAAACGCTGTCTCATTCTACCCTGCAGAGCTGATGTACGGTTGGAACGACAATAAAGTTTTTGAATCTTGAATATCCTATTGCAGTCCTGACTGCAACTCCCGTTACAACAACATTTCACTATATTTAAAGCATTGTTTGCCTCATTAACAGAGGATGTTAATGTTGATCTGGTGTGGAACTATGGAGAGCAGGACACTGTGCATTTTGGCCGATCTGCACACTGGGGAGTCACAGGTGTCCACTGCTCTTGCATCAAAACAGGAGCAGAATACGCGGGAAATACTCAAGTCGGGCAGCATCTGGGGGAGAATCACAGTGAAGTTGCGGATCGATAACCCATCGGAATGACAGGAATGAAAATGGGTAGTTTTCAATCGCAGTGATGGAGGATTGGTGGAAAGATGGAATCTGTGTTAATGGAAGACGCCACAAGCGTCTGTCTCAGTGATGTACATCGTGTCTGTGGGAGAGGGTGGTGAAGTCTTGGCAACTGCTACTCATCAGTCTTGCTGTGGGGGTATGGGGCTCTGTCTAATGAGGCCTCCGTCTGTCAAAGTCGACCATGGATGTCCTGCCCCTGCAAGCCGGGACACTCCGATATGGAGAGGAAGCTTCTGCCGATGTAGCAAGCTCCCTCTCTCCATGCATCTGATGTACACAAAGGAACGGCAGAGACTGACACAGCTTGGCACCAGAGGTGTCGCAGGAGATGCCAATCTGCGTTGAACACCATTTAACACTGACTCAGGGACTCCAGCTCCAGGCTTTTCCCATTGGGTTTACTCCGAAACTCTTCCCCATGAGGGGTTACAGTTACAAGGCAGTGGAGGTTTGAGATCAGAGTTTTCTTGTTCCTGGATGAGCTGCCAATCACAGCCGACAAGCCCCATCTGCCCAAAGTGACTGGTTGTAAGGCACCAGTAACCCGCCTCTGCCCCTTCTCCTGTCAGAAGAAACGCTTCCACCGGGATTAGTGGCTAAACTGCACGTGAAGGCCAAGAGCTGGACAGAGGCTACTCGCCACTGGGAGCATTTAATAGGTCGTGGCAGCTCATCCGCACTGTCACCCCCCTCCCCCCAACCGTTATAACAATCTTAAGCAACCAAGGGGCGCTGTATTATTGACAATGAATCGGTAAATTGGTTTATTATTGTGACATGCACCACTGTAAAATGGAAAACTTTTCTGCATGCGATCCAAATAGATCATTACATCACACCGGTGCAATGAGGTTGTACAAGGAAAAATGGAACAGAATAGTTCAGGGAAACAGTGTTTCAGTTGCCGAGAAAATGCAGTGCAGGCAGACGATAAGGTAGAAGGCCAAAGGATCATTCGGCGGTCAGCGTTGAGTTTTTTTGGGACTATGTTCCTAAACTGTAGAAATCAACACCTTAAACTACAGTACTGTGCAGAAGTCTGAGGTGTATATTAGGACTGACACATTTTGTCTTTCATTTTCTAGTTTGCACTTTATCCCGTTGTGATGCAGTTTGAACGGCATCGTCTGGATGAAAGGTGCTTTATAAATAAGTCATTATTATTATTATTATTATTATTATTATTATTATTATTATTATTATTATTATTATTATTATCATCTTAGCCTAAGCTGGTAAAACTTGAGGTACAGGCATAGCCAAGCACACTCATGTCTCAATTGATAGGAGATTTCAGACTATTCTCGTGTTGTATAGTGTTATGGGTTTTCGAAGATTTACACAAGTATCGCCGTGTGGGCCTAATTTATTAATACTATTCTGTAAAGCCTTTAGGATGATACCAGTTATCGATATTACGATTGGGATAAATAATACCCTGTTCGTGTTCCATAGTCTTTCATTTTGCCCTTTCAATTCAACATATTTCTGGTATTGTTTTTTACTAATTCATTTCTGTAAGTTATGTGTGTTTGGAATGGCTATATATATTTAAAAAGTTGCTTTTGCTTGTTTATCCTGTAAAATTACATCCGAATGCATATCATGGATTATCCTATCCGAAATAATGATCGGACGCAGTATGATATGAAGGACTCTAACTCTAAAAGTGGAAAATGCTTGTACGTTTAGTAAATTATGGTGTTTTTCATCAGTTGTAGTTGAAGCAATGTTTTTGTGAATGTTGTCCGCCATTTTATTCTGCTTGTGCAAGTAATGAGATTCAGTTGAACTACTGGAGGATCTTGTAAAGTCGGATTGTTTGTAGTTTCTCTTATAATTTTCAGCATATATCGTCTTGGACCTATCAGTCGTTTATTCTGTATTATTGATAACTACATGTGTCAACAACCTTGTACTGTATTGCTACAATGATCCCTTCTGTTTCTGGGAAGAAGTCTCCAACTCTGAGCCAGGGGCTCGACGCTTCCTTGTCGACATCTAATCGGCTCAGATCGTGGGGATGTCCTCCGTGGGGAGTCAGACTCTTCCATTGGTTAACATTTTCTGCTATTGTGATAGCTTCTTCACTTTTATGGGTTATGCTTTCATTTACGTTCAGTGATGTGTACCCCTTATCAGATTTGCATATGCTTGTATGGAGTGCTGAATCCTGCTTGCGTTCTGACAGTGTGTCAATAGAGCTAATTGTGGATTTCAGAAAAGGCGAGATGAGGGAACACGACACACCAGTCCTCACAGAGGGATCTGATGTGGAAAGAGTGAGCAATTCCAAATTCCTGGCTGTCAATATCTCCGAGTATCTAACCTGGACCCAATATATTGATGCAGCTACAGAGAAGGCACAACAGTGGCTATATTTCATCAGGAGTTTCCAGCATCACTCGAATATTTCTACAGGTGTGACTTGCAGAGCATTGTAACTGGCTGCATCACCGTCTGGTTCATGAGGATTACTGTACAGAATCAATGATTCAGGAGCAACTTCTCCTCTACCATGTAGTTTACGAATGGACATTGAACCCATCGATACTACCTCACTAATCTCTTTTTAAATTTCTATTTCTGCACAACTTGTTTATTATAATATTTCATATAATCACACAGACATGCACAGCTATATATGTTCAACTTCCAGGCCCTGAAGCCACTTCGCTGCTCAGCCAGATCCACCGTCTGACAGGCCACATGTCTCGCATGGATATCTCCAGGTTACCGAAAGCAGTACTCTACGGAGAACTCTCTCAGGGCAAGAGAGATTGTGGTGCCCCGCGCAGGAGGTACAAGGACCAAATTAAGCAGAGGCTGTCTCAGGTAAATATGGAGGTCAACGAGTGGCAGCCACTGATCCACGGAAAAGCCAGGAATTCTGAGGAACCCAGAAGAGCGACTGCTGAAAAGAAGAGGGGATGCAAGAAGGATCCAACTACCCAAGCGCCTGCATCCCAGCTGTCCCTGTGTCCCAACTGCGCCCGGGTCCACAGATCCAGAATTGGCCCCTACCGTCACCAACAATCGTGTCGTCATCTAGTACCACCACCCCCCCTCACAGTCACACACACGCACGCACGCACGCACGCACGCACACACACACACAGACACACAGACACACACACACCCCTCACAGACACACACACACACACACACACACACACACACACACACACACACACACACACACACACACACACACACACACACACACACACACACACACACACACACACCCTATTTGGGAAGAGAACAGGATTTAGGGTATGTTTCATGATCATTAATGCTTGGTGGAACTCTGGAATGTCCATGCCCTCAAACGCTTTTGTTCCCCGGATCTGGAGTACCTGGTGCTGCTGTGTAAACGTTTCCGGCTGTCAAAGGGAGTTCCCGGCTGTTATTATCACAGCGGTGTAATAACAACATCACCCAGTTGTGTGTTATTGTCGCAGAGGGGAGATGATTTCCTTCAGAAATTGGTCAGGACTTCCCAAACCACAAAATTTGTATCAACAGTTCCGTGTGAACAGCACTTGCCGTGTGACCGACTGCTTACATTGCCGGTGATCAGCAGGAGCTCAAGAAATTCAGCTCCGATCTGTGCAAAGTCATCCAGGCAGCGAAACGACAATACAGAGATCGTATTCAGACACAGCTCTCCACCAACGACACACACAGCTTATGGCAAGCTCTGCACCCCAATGCAGACTTCAGAGCTAAGTGCAGTGGTGCTGCCAACATCGCTGCCTGTCTCCCAGAAGATCTAAGTCTCTTTACGCTCGGTTCGATATCGCCAACACTGAGACCCCGAGGAGAGCCGACAAAGCGACCTGCACATTGGTCATCTCTGAGGCTGAAGTTCGCAGGTGTTTCCAACGACTGGACAGTCGCAAGCCTGCGGGACCGGACGGCGTCCCAGGGCGGGTACTCAGGATGCGCGCGGCACAACAGGCAGGTGTATTTACGGATATTTTTAATCTCACCCTCTCCCAGTGTAGAGTTCCCTCCTGCTTCAAATCATCCACCATTGTTCCTGTACCTAAAACAACTAAGGCAACATGCCTGAACGTCTGGCGTCCTGTCGCACTCACCTCAATAATAAGCAAATGCTTTGAGAGACTGGTCAAGGACTGCATCTGCAGCTTGTTACCACCCACACTGGACCCCCTACAATTAACCTACCGACACAACCGATCAACAGATGACACAATAGCCACTGCTCTGCACACCTCCTTAAACATCTGGAGAAGAGGGATGCTGATGTGAGAATGATGTTATTAGACTACAGTTCAGCATTCAATACCATCATTCCCTCCAGGCTTGACAAGAAGCTCAGAGACCTCGGCCTTCACCCTGCCTTGTGCAGCTGGGTCCTGGATTTCCTGTCAGATCGCCGGCAAGTGGTAAGAGTGGGCTCCCTCACCTCTGCCCCTCTGACCCTCAACACAGGAGCCCCTCAGGGCTGTGTCCTAAGCACCCTCCTTTACTCTCTGTATGCGCATGACTGTGTCGCTACCCACAGCTCCAATCTGCTAATTAAATTTGCTGAGGATACTATATTTATTGGTCAAATCTCAAATAATAACGAGGCAGCCTACACAGAAGAAGTCACCACCCTGACACAGTGGTGACAAGAAAACAACTTCTCCCTCAATGTTGCAAAAACAAAGGAGCTGGATGCAATGTCGCAAAGACAAGAGGAATGGAGACAGGCTAACCCCTATTGACATCAATGGATCTGGGGTTGAGAGAGTGAACAGCTTTAATTTCCTCGGCATTCACATCACTGAGGACGTGACGTGGTCTGTACACATCAATTGTGTGGTGAAAAAAGGCACAACAGCACCTCTTTCACCTCAGACAGAACCATAGAACATTACAGCACAGAAACAGGCCTTTTGGCCCTTCTTGGCTGTGCCAAACCATTTTTCTGCCTCGTCCCACTGACCTGCAACTGGACCATATCCCTCCAAACCCCTCTCATCCATATACCTGTCCAAGTTTTTCTTAAATGTCAAAGTGATCCCGCATTCACCACTTCATCAGGCAGCTCATTCCACACTCCCACCACTCTCTGTGTGAAGAAGCACCTTCCCCAATGTCCCTTTAAACTTTTCCCCCTTCACCCTTAACCCATGACCTCTGATTTATTTTCTCCCCTAGCCTCAGTAGAAAAAGTCTGCTTGTATTCCCTCTATCTATACCCATCATAATTTTATACACCTCTATCAAATCACCTCTCATTCTCCTACATGCCAGGGGATAAAGTCCTAACCTATTCAAACTTTCCCTGTAACTCAGTTTCTCAAGTCCCTGCAACATCTTTGTAAACCTTCTCTGCACTCTTTCAACATTATTAATATCCTTCTTGTAATTAGGTGACCAAAACTGCACACAATACTCCAAATTCGGTCTCACCAATGACTTATACAACCTCACCATTACACTCCAACACTTATACTCAGTACCTTGATTTATAAAGGCCAATGTACCAAAAGCTCTCTTTACGACCCTATCTACTTGTGAAGCCACTTTCAGGGAATTATGTATCTATACTCCCAGATCCCTCTGTTCTACTGCCCTCCTCAGTGTCCTACCATTTACCTTGTATGTTCTAACTTGGTTTGACCTTCCGAAGTGCAATACCTCACACTTGTCCGCATGAAACTCTATCTGCCATTTTTCAGCCCATTCCTCCAACTGGTCCAAGTCCCTCTGCCAGCTTTGAAAACCTTCCTCACTTGTCCACTACACCTCCAATCTTTGTATCATCAGCAAATTAGATGTTCCAATTTACCACATTGTCATCGAGATCATTGATATAGATGACAAATAACAATGGACCCAGCACTGATCCCCGTGGCACATCACTAGTCACAGGCCTCCACTCAGAGTAGCAATCCTCCACTACCACTCTCTGGCTTCTTCCATTGAGCCAATGTCTAATCCAATTTACTACCTCTCCATGTATATCTAGTGACTGAATCTTCCTAACTAACCTCCCATGCGGGACCTTGCCAAAGGCCTTACTGAAGTCCATGTATACAACATCCACTGCCTTCCCTTCATCCACTTTCCTGGTAACTTCCTCGATAAACTCTAATAGATTGGTTAAACATGATCTACCACGCAGCAATGGCAGGTATTCTTGGGAATAATGCACAAGGTGCAAAATCAGTTCATCCCCCAGAGAAGGAAGGATTCAAAGGGGGGAAGGGGCCACAGTGGTTGACAAAGGAAGACAAAGATTGCATAGCATTAAAAAAAGGAAATATGACAGAGCTAAGGTTAGTGGGAGGACAGATGATTGGGAAGTTTTTAAGGAACAACAGAACTTAACTAAAAAGACAATACGGTGCGAAAAAATGAGGTACGAATGCAAGCTAGCCAGGAATATAAAGGAAGATAGCAAAAGCTTTTTTAGGTATGTGAAGAGAAAGAAGATAGTTAAGAACAATGTTGGGCCCTTGAAGAATGAATTGGGTGAAATTGTTATGGGAAACAGAGAGATGGTAGAAGTATTTAATGAGTACTTTAGATCTGTTTTCACTAAGGAAGACACAAGCAATCTCCCAGATGTATGGATGGGCCAAGAACATATGGTAACAGAGGAAATGAAACAGATTGACATTCGGAAGGAAACGGTGATGAGAAGACTGATGGGACTGAAGGCTGACAAATCCCCAGGTCCAGATTGTCTGCACCCTAGGGCACTAAAGGAGGTGGCCCTGGAAATTGCGGATGCATTGGTAATCATTTTTCAATGTTCCTTAGATTCAGGATCAGTTCCTGAAGATTGGAGAATGGCTAATGTTATCCCACTTTTTAAGAAAGGAGGGAGGGAGAAAACAGAGAACTATCGACCTGTCAGCCTGACATCGGTGGTGGGAAAGATGCTAGAGTCCATTATTAAGGATGAAATAGTGGCATATCTAAATAGCAGTGATAGGATTGGGCCGAGCCAGCATGGATTTACCAAGGGTAAATAATGCTTGACTAATCTATTGGAGCTTTTCGAGGATGTAACCAGGAAGTTAGACGGGGGAGATCCAGTGGATGTAGTGTACCACGATTTTCAGAAGGCATTTGATAAGGTCCCACATAGGAGATTGGTGGGTAAAATCAAAGCTCAGGGCATCAGAGGGAAGGCATTGACATGGATAGAAAACTGGTTGGCAGATAGAAAGTAAAGGGTAGCGGTGAATGGGTGTTTCTCGGAATGGCAGGTGGTGACTAGTGGGGTGCCACAGGGCTCGGTATTGGGACCACGGCTGTTTACCATTTACGTTAACGATTTGGATGAAGGCATAGAAAATAACATCAGCAAATTTGCTAATGATACTAAGCTGGGTGGCGGTGTGACATGTGATGAGGATGTTAGGAGAATTCAGGGTGACTTGGATAGGCTGGGTGAGTGGGCAGATACTTGGCAGATGGCGTTTAATGTGAATAAGTGTGAGGTTATCCACTTTGGGAGTAAGAACAGGAAGGCAGATTATTATCTGAATGGTGTAGAGTTAGGTAAGGGAGAAATACAAAGAGATCTCGGAGTCCTTGTTCATCAGTCACTGAAGGTGAATGAGCAAGTGCAGCAGGCAGTGAAGAAGGCTAATGGAATGTTGGCCTTTATTACAAAGGGAATTGAGTACAAGAGCAAGGAAATCCTCTTGCATTTGTACAGGGCCCTGGTGAGACCACACCTGGAGTATTGTGTACAGTTTTGGTCTCCAGGGTTAAGGAAGGACATCCTGGCTGTAGAGGAAGTGCAGCATAGATTCACGAGGTTAATTCCGGGGCTGTCTGGACTGTCTTACGCAGAGAGGTTAGAGAGACTGGCTTGTACACGCTAGAATTAAGGAGATTGAGACATATTGCAATATATAAGATTATTAAGGGATTGGACAAGATAGAGGCAGGAAATATGTTCCAGATGCTGGGAGAGTCCAGTACCAGAGGGCATGGTTTGAGAATAAGGGATAGGTCATTTAGGACAGAGTTAAGGAAAAACTTCTTCTCCCAGAGAGTTGTGGGAGTCTGGAATGCACTGCCTCGGAAGGTAGTGGAGGCCAATTCTCTGGATGCTTTCAAGAAGGAGCTAGATAGGTATCTTATGGATAGGGGAATCAAGGGATATGGGGACAAGTCAGGAACCGGGTATTGATAGTAATTGATCAGCCATGATCTCAAAATGGCGGTGCAGGCTCGAAGGGCTGAATGGTCTACTTCTGCACCTATTGTCTATTGTCTATTCAAGGTCCGAGGGAATACCCTATCAGGTCCTGGGGATTTATCTACTCTGATTTGCCACAAGACAGCAAGCACCTCCTCTTCTTTAATCTGTATAAGTTCCATGACCTCCCTACTTGTTTGCCTTGTTTCCATAGGCTCCATTCTAGTTTCCTTAGTAAATACAGATGCAAAATACCCATTTAATATCTCTCCCATTTCTTTTGGTTCCATACATAACCGACCACTCTGATCTTCAAGAGGATCAATTTTATCCCTTACTATCCTTTTGCTCTTAAAATACCTGTAGAAGTTCTTAAAATTATCGTTCACCCTGACTGCCAAAGCAACCTCATGTCTTCTTTTAGCCCTCCTGATATCTTTCTTAAGTATTTTCTTACTCTTTTTATACTCCTCAAGCATCTTATTTCCTCCCTGTTGCCTATACATGTTATACATCTCTCTCTTCTTCTTTATCAGAGTTCCAATATCCCTCGATAGCCAAGGCTCCTTATTCTTATTCATTTTGCCTTTAACCCTGACAGGAACATACAAACTCTGCACTCTCAAAATTTCTCCTTTGAAGGTCTCCCACTTACCAATCACATCCTTGCCAGAGAACAACCTGTCCCAATCTACGATTTTTAGATCCCGTCTCATTTCTTCAAATGTGGCCCTTTTCAGCTTTAGAACGTCAACCCGAGGAACAGATCTATCTTTATTCATGATTAAGTTGAAACTAATGACGTTATGATCACGAGAACGAAAGTGTTCCCCTACACAGGCTTCCGTCACCTGCCCGAACTCATTTCCTAATAGGAGATCTAATATTGCATCCTCTAGATCTAGGTAGATCTATATATTGATTTAGAAAACTTTCCTGAACACATTTTACAAACTCTAACCCATCTAGACGTTTAACAGTATGGGAGTCCCAATCAATGTGTGGAAAATTAAAATCCTCTACAATCACAGATTTCTGTCTCCTGCAGTTGTCTGTTATCTCTTTGCAGATTTGCTCCTCCAATTCTCGCTGACTATTGGGTACTCCATAATACAACCCTATTAATGTGGTCATATCTTCCTGTTTCTCAGCTCCACCCATAAGGCCTCAGTAGACAAGCTAATCTGTTCTGCCGAAGCACTGCTGTAATATTTTACCTGACTAGCAAAGCCACCACCCACCCTTCATCCCTCTGTCTCTATCACGTCTGAAACATTGGAACCCTGGAACATTGAGCTGCCAGTCCTGCCCCTCCTGTAGCCAAGTTTCAGTAATGGCTATGATGTCGTAATTCCACGTGTCAATCCAGGCCCTCAGCTCGTCTGCCTTTCCCACAATACTCCACGCTTTGAAATATACACACCTCAGAAGATTATTACCACCACACACAACCTTGCTATTTGTGACTTTGCATGAACTACCAACATCATTTATTTTTACCCCAGTTCCACTATCTACTCTGGCACTGTGGTTCCCATCTAGTTTAAACCCTCCCCAATAAAACTAGCAAACCTCCCTGCAAGTATATTGCTGCCCTTGTAGTTCAGGTGTAACCCGTCTCTCTTGTACAGGTCCCACCTGCCCCTGAAGAGGTCCCGATGATCTAGAAATCTGAAACCCTGCCCCCTACACCAGTTTCTCAGCCACGTGTTCATCTGCCAGAGCATCGCACTCTTACCCTCACTGGCACGTGGCACAGGCAGCAATCCGGAGATTACTACCCTCTGTGTCCTGTTTTTCAAGCTCTCTGTACTCACTCTTCAGGACATCCTGACTCTTTCTACCTATGTCATTGGTACCGATGTGTACCACGACATCTGGCTGATCACCCTCCCACCTCAGAATGCTGTGCAGGCGATCAGAGACATCTCTGACCATGGCACCCGGGAGGCAACAAACCATCCGGGAGTCTCTGTCACAACCACAGTATCTCCTGTCTGAACCCCTGACTATGGAGTCCCCTATCACTACCGCTCTCCTCTTCCTCCTCCCTCCGTTCTGCACTGCAGAACCAGACTCAGTGCCAGAGATCCGGCTGCCGCAGATTGTCCCAGGTAAGCCATCCTCCCCCCTCCCCCCAACAGTATCCAAATTGGTATACCTATTTTGGAGGGGAATGGCCACAGAAGAACCCTGCATTAACTGCCCTTTCCCCTTCACTCGCCTGACGGTAACCCAATTACCTGTGCCCTGTTCCTTAGGTGTAAGTACCTCATGGAAGCTACTATCTATAATCTGCTCAGTCTCCCGAATGATCCGGAGGTCATCCAGCTCCTGCTCCAGTTCCCTAATGCGGTCTGTTAGGAGCTGCAGCTGGATGCACTTCTTGCAGGGATCGTTGTCAGGGACACTGGATGTCTCCCTGACTTCCCACATCCTGCAAGAGGAGCATTCCAACATCCTGCCTGGCATATTCTCTAGTCTGAACAAAACAAAAGGAAAAACAGAAAATCAGATGTTTGAGAAAGTTTGAGATGGGCCCCTAAATGCTAACGATTTTCTATAGGGGCACAATTTTGTGCATCCTGTCTTGCTGCATCACTGCCTGGTATGGGAACTGTACTTCTCTCAATCGCAGGACTCTGCAGAGAGTGGTGCGGACAGCCCAGTGCATCTGTAGGTGTGAACTTCCTACTATTCAGGTCATTTCAGAGATAGGGGGTAAAAATGGGCCGAAGGATCATTCTGGACCCAAGCCTCATTAAGCACAAACTGGTCCAGCTGCTACCATCCGGGAAATGGTACCGCAGCGTAAAAGCCAGGACCAACAGGCTCCGTGACAGCTTCTTCCACCAGGCCATCAGACTGATTAATTCACGCTGATACAATTCTATTTCCACAATTGAATACATAAATACAGACTCACTGCACACACTGTAATCGTGCTGCTGGCGGAGAAAAACAATTTTCACGACATGTGTCCATGATATTAACCCTGATCCTGAAAATTTTTATCTGGCTGTTGTCTCATTTTTTTAGATCTGTTATTCATCATCCTCATACTGTCCTCGTTCATATCAATCCAAGTGCGCTCCAGTGCACATGGTGTTTTCCAGAAATTGCTATTTAAGTTCTTATTTTTTTGCATATTTTCCAGATCTGTTTCAGACCAGGATATTTTACCAAAATTATACGTCAATATGGGCACAGTGAGTGTTTACTACCTTCGTTATATTTTTACTGTTCAGCTCTGTTTGGCAGATTTTCTTGATCCTTGATGTAAATTCAAAGTTTGTTCAGCCTTGCAGTAAATTCAGATTTTCTTCAGCCTTGAAGTAAATTTTGTTGGAAGGTTTTCCTTTATCATATTTTCTATTTTCTTTGCTTATTGATATCCTAAATATACGTTTCATATTCTGTTACATTGCATCCTGATGCTCTGTTTGATATTCTACCGGCTCTATTGCACCTTTCTTTATGGTTAATCATGTTCTGTACTTTCCTAGTCTAAAGTTCATGCTTATATATTTGGAAATTAGTTCCATTATTTGAATTATTTGTTTCAGCTTTACTGATGCAAGAGCAAATAATTTCAAATCATCAATGTATAGCTGTGTCAAGGTATAATTCGTATTTTTTTTCTGATTAGATACCTGATTTTTGTCTGTTTCAGTAAATTATGAGTGGGCTTAAAGCTAGACAAAACCACAGTGGGCTTAGTGAGTCGCTGTGAAAAATCCCTCTATTTATTTTGATAGTGGTCGTTGTTCCTCTGTGGTTGTTAATAGGACGTTTATTTTACGTGAATGCTTCATCGGATGTTGTAGAAATTTCACAAGTATTGTATGTATTTTATATATATTTGGAACTTCTCTTAAACACACGAGGAACAGAATCAGATTTTTTTTTTGATTGTCAATATAACACTGAAAGTTTTCTGCTTTCCATAGGGTTTGAAATAGAATTAGATAATCTGTTATCTGTTGTTCAAACCCGAATGGTATTCTGTCTGCTCTCCTGTGAGTATATTGTGGTTATCTAAGTTGTTATCTGAGTTTTTATTAGTTACGAGATGTACGATGCTATAATTTTAGATATGAAATTGTCTTATTATTATTAAGAGCCAATAATAACATAGTAGGTGACCATTTAGTAGTCTTATAAATGCAGAATAAAGCTGTCGTTGAGGCTGGTGGTACATACCTTCAAACTTTTATATGTTCTGCCCCATGCAAGTATGACAGAGAGGATGTATGAGGTGGTTTGGGGTTCAGTAGCAAGGCTTTGGGTCGGGTTTGTGTCTCGCCAGCTTGATTGAGTTCCTCCAGAAGGTGACAAAGGTGATGGATGAACTTACACATGAATGTTGTCTACTTGTATATTGGTGGAGTGTTTGACAAAGTCCCACATGGGAGGCTCATACAGAATATTAACATGCTGGTTTTAGGGAGCATCTGGAGTATTGTGTTCACTTCTGATTGTCCAGCTCTTGGAAGGATTGGAGAGGGTGCAGAACAGGTTCATCAGGATGTTGCCTGGGTTCGGTGACATGTGCTACAAGTAGAGGTTTGATAAACTTGGTTTGTTTATTCTGGAATTAGATTAGAGATCTGACTGAGGTGTACAAGTTTGAGAGATAAGAGTTTGGGTCGACAGTCTGTATTTTGTTTATTTTTTACATATGACTGGTGTCTAATACCAGAGGGCATTTGGTTAAGGTGAGGTGGGGTAAATTTACAGCAATTGTGGGTAGTTTTTTAACAGAGTTGTGGGTGCCTGGAATTTACTGTCTGGGTCAACATGGCTTTGTGAGGGGAAGGTCGTGCCTCACGAGGCTAATTGAGTTTTTTGAAGAGGTAACAAAAAGCAATTGACGGAGGTACGGTAGTAAATGTGGTCTACATGGATTTTAGCAAGGCATTTGACAAGGTCCCTTACGAGAGACTCATCCAGAAAATCATGAGGCACGGGATAAGTGGAACCTTGGCTGTTTGGATAAATAATTGGCTTACAGGAAGAAAGCAGAGGGTAGTAGTGGAAGGAACGTATTCTGCCTGGAGGTCGGTGACTAGTGGAGTGCCGCGGGGATCTGTCCTGGGACCCCTGCTATTTGTGATTTTTATAAATAGATAGATAGATAGATACTTTATTCATCCCCATGGGGAAATTCAACTTTTTTCCAATGTCCCATACACTTGTTGTAGCAAAACTAATTACATACAATACTTAACTCAGTAAAAAATATGATGTGCATCTAAATCACTATCTCAAAAAGCATTAATAATAGCTTTTAAAAAGTTCTTAAGTCCTGGCGGTTGAATTGTAAAGCCTAATGGCATTGGGGAGTATTGACCTCTTCATCCTGTCTGAGGAGCATTGCATCGATAGTAACCTGTCGCTGAAACTGCTTCTCTGTCTCTGGATGGTGCTATGTAGAGGATGTTCAGAGTTTTCCATAATTGACCGTAGCCTACTTAGCGCCCTTCGCTCAGCTACCGATGTTAAACTCTCCAGCACTTTGCCCACGACAGAGCCCGCCTTCCTTACCAGCTTATTAAGACGTGAGGCGTCCCTCTTCTTAATGCTTCCTCCCCAACACACCACTACAAAGAAGAGGGCGCTGGATGTAGAGGTGGAAGAATGGGTGAGTAAATTTGTGGGTGACGTGAAGATTGGAGGAGTTGTGGATGGAGCTGTAGGTTGTCGAAGGTTACAAGAGGATATAGACAGGGTGCAGATTTGGGCAGAAAAGTGGCAGATCGGGTTCAATCCGGATAAATGTGGGGTGACGCATTTTGGAAGGACAAACCAGAATGTTGAGTACAAGTTTAATCGTTGGTTACTTAAGAGTGTGGATGAACAGAGGGACCTTGGGGTTCAAATCCATACATCCCTTAAGGTCGCTGCACGGGTTGATAGGATAGTTAAGAACTCCTATGGGAGGCTAGGCTTCATTAATAGGGGGATTGAGTTCAAGAGTAGAGAGGCCAAGTTGCAAATCTACAGATCTCTGGTGAGACCGCACTTAAAGTATTGTGTTCAATTCCGGTCACCTCATTATAGGAAGGATGTGGAAGCTATGGAGAGGGTGCAGAGGAGATTTACCAGGATGTTGCCTGGTTTGAAGAACAAGTCATGTGAAGCAAGGTTAGCAAAGCTGGGACTTTTCTCTTTGGAGCGTAGAAGGTTGAGAGGGCACTTGATAGAGGTCTAAAAAATTATGAGAGGCATAGATAGGGTGGATTGCTAGTACCTGTTTCCCAGGGCCCCAACAGCAAACACTGGAGGGCATATGTACAAAGTTAAGGGGGGGAAGTTTAGGGGAGACATCAGGGGTAAGTATTTTACAAAGGGTTGTGGGTGCCTGGAACAACTTGCCAGGGATGGTGGTGGAGGCTAAAACATTAAGGGTATTTAAGAACCTCTTGGACAGGCACATGGATGAAAGAAAAATAGAGGGTCACGGGGTAGTGTGGGTTTAGTACTCTTTTTAAAGGAATAAATGGGTTGGCACAACATCCGGGGCGGAAGAGCCTGTACTGTGCTGTAGTATTCTAGTGTCTAGAGTCTAGTGACTAGGGTCATGTCGGAGGGAACTATGTTATAGATGCTCCTAGTTATACATGAATGTGCAGGAAATGCAAGGAAATGGTCAATAATATAAGAAAGGATACCAAAGTATATTTTTTTTCTTTCCCAGATATATAAAGAGTGAAAAAAGGGAGAGGGTCGATATCGGATCACTAGAAACTGCTGTTGTAGTTGCAGTAACGGGTGAAAAGGAAATGCCAGACAAACTCTGTGCAAGTCACTGGCAGAATTCCAAAAGGTAAAGAACATCAGCAAACAGAATTGCATGTAGTGCTATTACAAAGGAAAAGGGGCTTGGAAGATGAAAGGTGTGAAGATAGAAAAGTCACCTGGACTGGGTCATACAGTGTATCAGGAGCCTGTCTAGGGTGTGTTGGGATTCCCAGAGCGTTAGGACCTGGAGTAAAGGCTTCAGCAGAACCAACAGATGGATTAATAGAAATATATATTGTAGAATATTCAGGCTGCAAAGAGAGATTCGTCGAATTGTTACTTGAATCCAGAGATCAGTGAATGATTAATGGCGAATTTTGATTCCCAGGCTTTGCCAAGTCACAGACTAACACTTGAGATGTGGTTTGAACTGTGCATTTCATCACTCACCTATCAGCTGAGTGGGTAATTCCGATAAACCTTGGCCGATGTTCATGTATTCCTGTGGATCAAGACCTGTTTAAATATAAAACAAATCCATGGAAACAGAGCTAAAATAATTAAAATAACTAAAATGTTTATCTCAATGTGTCTTTGTGTTCAGTGCGTGGTTTTAACATACCGAGTTCCTGTATTTCCCTCAGTATACTGTCCAACTTCGGTAACTCAGTCCTCCACATCAGAAAGGATTCCCACATCGCCCTCCGGGCCCGGGAGCCTTTGCCATTCACCAAACTGAGGAAGAGTCTGGAACTCTCTGCCCGGTTGTCCTTCTCTGTCAGTTCAGTGACTTTCTGCAAAAGGAAACAATGGACTTATTGTGGAGCAGACAGACAGACATGGAGAATGTGCAGGAAAGTATCTGTTCATGGCCCCGGTAGCTTCAGAACAGATGCAGTCACTGGGCTGTTGCCTGATCCTCTCAGGGTTCAGTCATTAACAGAGAAACAGTAACTGAAGGAAATTCTAAATCAATAGTGTGTAAGAATAAGGATTTTCTGACACCCTGCAGTAGATGCAATGTGATTAATTTCCTCGATCTGTCAATATGCAGCATTACATCAACAAGATGTGACAACAAGAACGGAAGAGAGGGGAGAGAGAGAGCAAAAACAAATGGATGGCGGGCATCACTGAATCGTGGCTGACAAAAGTTTATAGTTGGGTGCTTAAATCCAAGGATAAATATTGAATCGAAAGGATACACAGGTAGGTGAAAGTGTTGCGTCGAAGCTGCTGTCATTAAAAATGAAAAGTCCTGAGAAAGAGGTGATGTCGGATTAGACGATGAGGATGTTAAGAAACTGCGTAGGTAAAATGACCCTGATGGAAATTATATACAGGCATGTTAACAGTAGCCAGGATGTGGGCTACAAATTACAACGGGGGAGAGGAGAGGCATGGAAAAAGGTCAATGCTAAAATTGTCACGGGGAGTTTCAATATGCAGGTAGCTTTGGAAAATCAGGTCGGTGCTGAATCCCAAGTGAGGGAATTTATAGAATGCCAATGAGATGGCTTTTGAGAGAAGCCTATGGTTGAGCCCGCTATAGGAAAGACGGATCTGGAGTCTGTGTTGTGTATTGAACCAGATTTGATTAGGGAGCTTCAGCTAAATAAACCCTTAAGAGGCAGTGATCATAAAATAGCAGAACTCAGCCAGCAGATTGAAAGGGAGAAGGTGAAGTTAGAGGTATCAGTGCTACAGTAGAATAAAGGAATTACCTCGGCATGAGAGAGGAGCTGGGCAATAATAAATTTGAAAATGACACTAACAGGGACAATGGCAGAGCAGGAATGGCTGAAGTTTCTCGGAGGACAAACAATCACAATGATGAAGAATTATTCTAAAGGGAGAATGATCAGCGATGGCTGACGAGGGAGTCAAAGCAGCACAAAGGCAAAGGAGAAGGCACAGAATATTACAAAATATCGTAGAAAGCTGGAGGACTGGGATGTTTCTACAAACCAACAGAAGGCAATTAAAAAGCCGTAGATAGAGAAAATATGAAATATGAAGCTAGGCTAGAGAATAATGTAAAATAGCTTACCAAAACGTCCGTCTGATATATGAAGATTGAAAGAGAGGAGAGTGGATATTGGACCACCGGAAAATGACAGTGGAGCGGTCCTGTCAGGGGACAAGGAAATGCCGGAAGATATTGGTCGGCATTTTGCGTCAGTCCTCACTGTAAAAACACTAGAACGTGCCAGATATTTGAGAATGTCAGGTGGCAGAAGTGAGTGTATTTGCAATTATTGCGGAGAAGGCGCTTGGGAAGCTGAAAGTTCTGAAGATAGATGAGTCCAGATCAACTCACCCGATTGCTTCTGTAGGAGGAGGCTGAAGAGATTGTGGAGACATTAGTAATGATCGCTCAAGAATCACTAGATTTTGGAATGGTTCCGGAGGACTGATCATTTTAAACTATAGGCCAGTTAGTCTGATCAGCGTTTGGGAAGATGTCAGCAGTCGATAATTAGGTTTCGGGGTATTTGGACGCACATGATAGGAAAAAGGCCAACATCCATGGAAGGGAATCTTGCCTGACAGAACTGTTGGAATTTTTTGAGAGAACAGCATGCTGGGTCGACAACAGAGAGTCAGTGCAAGTTGTTTACTTGGACTTCCCGAGGACCTTTGACCAGGTGTCCCACATGACGCCATTTAACAAGGGCCGACAGTAGGACAAGAAAGGCACTGGCATGGATAGAGGATCCAAGATTTTCTCCAGACAGATTTGTCTGACTGCCAGGAAGCACAGAATGGGAACAAATAGGGCTTTCTCTGGTCGAATGTTGGTGACCAGTGGTGTTATGCAGTGGTTGGTTTTGGGACAGTTTCTTTTTCTGTTATGTCAATGATTTGTAGGCTTTATGGCCATTATTGTGGGCGTTACGAAGATATGGGGAGGGAAGGGAAGTGTTGAGGAAGCAGGGAATTCGCGGGAGGACATGGACCTATGAGAAAATGGACACATCAGTGGCAATTGGAATGTAGTATAGTGAGGTACGTGGCCATATACTTTAGCAGAAATAATGAAGACGTAGACTATTTTTGAATCTGGGAGAAAATTCTGAAATCGGAGTTGTAAAGAGTCTCTGGAGACCTGGTGCAGGATTCCGTGCAGTTTAAGTCTGTTCGGAAAGGCAAATACAATGCTAGCATTCATTTCGAGAGGATCAGAATATAAGAACAAGCACTGGCCAGACCGCACTCGCATATTTTGATCCCCTAATCAGAGAAAATATGTGATGGCGTTGTGAAAAATCCAGAGAGGTATCTAAACGAACAGAACCTGTGATATTAAACCAGATTTTGATGGGAATGGATCCTGGATGCACCTGTACTGGCTGGAGTGTGGAAGGATGAAGGGGAATCTAATTGTAACCTGTGGAATATCGAAAGACATTGAGAGGATGTGGAGAGGTTGCTTTTACGTGGGAGAGTCTAGAACCAGACGGAACAGCCTCAGATTAGTGGGACGTCCATTTGGAACAGAAATGAGCAGATTATTTAGCCTAGGAGTAGTGAATCTGTAGAATCCATTGGAACTGACAGCTGTGGAGACCAGGTCATTGGGTACATTTAAATCAGAGGTTGGTACCTTCTTGACTAGTCAGGTCAGCAAAGTTCACTGGGAGAAGGCAGGAGAATGGGGTTGAGAGGGATAGTAAATCACCCATGATATAATGGCAGAGCAGAATCGATGGGCCTAATGGCCAATTGTGTTCTGATGCCTTATGGTCTTATGATGTGTAAAGACAAAAGAAGATTAAGAAATGTCAGTGCGGCTATCTTATAATGGAGATGGTTACTGCCTGGCACTGATACCGTAAAATGGTAATGACTTCCTGAATGCAGGCATGGGCTTCCTGATTAACTGAGGAATTATGAATTAAACATTGAATAGTCTTCAAGCAACATATACCTATGATGGAATTAAGGTAACTGAATATGGATGGACTTAGGACATTGCTCTGAGAAATAAGAGAGGCAGCGTTTAAGGGTAAGCACAACATTGTGGGCCGAAGGACCTGTACTGTGCTGTACTGTTCTATGTTCTATGTTCTGTGTCCCGGATTTGAATGATTGATCTCCTAGAACAGATATCAGTAGGGAATAATGGACAACAATTATTAAATAAATCAGCATAATTCCCTGATGGCCCACTGCACTGTGAAATAATCCCTCAGTTTCACTGCTACCAGGTCCGAGGAGTTACAGTTGTAAAAGAAATTTAACCAGTAAAGCAGTCGTCTCCAGATGATGAATTTATAGATCAGCATCATATTTACAGATTACCTCTTGCCTTTGGATAATGCCTGTGTGATTCATTACAGACAGCGCCAATGAATCCCAACGAGAACAGAGTTACTCACGGGTGTAACGCACTTGATTTTCTAATACCACTCATGGCTGAATAGGTCAGATCTAGGACAAGACAATCATTGTTTGTGAGCTCCAAGGAGAGTGACCTGAAATGGTGTGTCCCTATCTCTCATTAGTCAGATATTCAGCAAGTTAGCAGGTTTTTTTTGTTTGCCCCTTCCCTTTCAGGAAATCCTATTGATCTTCTTCCCTTTCAGGACAACCTGTTGATTTTTTGGGATCATGAGATATCAGCTAGTCACCAGATTTATTTTATATTTTGTGCTTTCTTCTGCCCTTTTAGATCAAACTATTGATGTTTGTGGTCATAAGATATCAGCTTTGTGCGTGATCTTTCACATCTATTCAATCTCAGAGTTTTTCGAGGAAGTTACCAGGAAAGTTGATGAAGGCAAGTTTGTGGATATTGTCTACATGGACTTCAGCACGGTATTTGACAAGGACCCGTATAGGAGGTCGGTCTAGAAGATTCAGTTGCTTAGCATTCAAGATAAATTAGTAAACTGGATTAGACACTAACTTTTTGGAAAGAATCCGGACTGTCACTATAGACTGTTGCATTTCTGTTTGGCGCCTGTAGCTCGTGCAGTGTCATGGGGATCGGTGCTGTGCCTGCTGCGAAACTAGCTAGCAGGGCAAGTAGTGCAAGTGGTTAAGAGAATTCTGAACAGATGCTTGCGTAATGAGCGTATAGAGCGCCATGGCCCGGTGCAGGTCAATGGGAATAAGTAGATTCTGTAGTCTGGCATGCAATAGATGGGCCAAAAGGCCTGTTTCTGTACTGTACTTTGCTGTGACTATGACAAGTCAGCCACACATTGTTTGGGAACTCACGGAACCAAGACAAGCTGTGGTTAGCTGGTTTCCCTCCCTCAGGTACCACAGTGAAGCCGGTTGGCCCAATTGACAGTTTAATACTCATCCTGGATTAATGAGATGAGGTGAAGCTACCCGACGGTTCAGCCAAGATTTGAAATTAGTTTCAGACCGAATGCCTTTTGGAAGTCCAGATATGCAGCCACTGCTCTTACTTCACACTGATAAATACAGCAGGTGATACAAGAAAAGGTGATGCTAAACCTGCAGTTCCCAGTGCTCCCCACCTTAAAAACTGAAACCAGATCTGCGAGAGACAAGTCAAAGATCAAAGTCTCCATTCCCAAGTCGATCTCCTAAAACGTGCAGGAGATTAATGTTGATCACTATTCCCTCTGATACCAGCAGATCAGTGACAACACACGAACTGCACTCACCTCATTTTCTTGTCTACTGAAATGTCCCTCCTTTGTCAACATCCAACCCAGTCTCTCAACCTTTTCTTCAATTGCTTGTTGGAGTCTGTCTCTGTAGAACTTTGTCAGTTGGTACAGTCGATATTCCTCCCCCTGTGCCAGGAGGTCGGAGATTGTAAACTCTGGCTCTGTGAATATAAAAAGGAAAATGTTGGCTTGAACTCAGATATCCCTCGTCTCCACCGCTCTCACCCAACTCAACAAAAAACCGTGTCTTGAACCTGCCTCCAGATACAAAATTGGATTAATTCTCCATCTCCAACACCATCACACTGAGCACGGAGTCCCCCTACGGCTGTGTGCACAGAGCACTGCTGTTCACTCTGCTGACCCACGACTGTGCTGCAACACACAGCAAGAACGACGAGTCAGCATACAGAGAGGAGGTGCAGCGGCTAACGGACTGGTGCAGAGCCAGCAGCCTGTCTCTGAATGTGAACAAAACAAATTTCTTGGTGTTCATCTAGCGGAGAATCTCACCTGGTCCCTCAACACCAGCTCCATACCAAAGAAAGCCCAGCAGCATCTCCACTTTATGCGAAGGCTGAGAAAAGTCCATCTCCCACCCCCCATCCTCATCACATTCTAAGGTGGTTGTATTGAGAGCATCCTGAGCAGCTGCACCACTGCCTGGTTCGGAAATTGCACCATCTCAGATCGCAAGACCCTGCAGCGGATAGTGAGGTCAGCTGAGAAGACCATCGGGGTCTCTCTTCCCGCCATTACGGACATTTACACTACACGCTGCATCCGTAAAGCCAGCAGCATTATAAAGGATCCATGCACCCCTCATACAATCTCTTCTCCCTCCTGTCATCTGGAAAAATGCACCGAAGCATTCGGGCTCTCACGGCCAGACTATGTAACAGTTTCTTCCCCCAAAAGCTATCAGACTCCTCAACACCCAGAGCCTGGCATGACACCTTACTGCCCTATTGTCACGTATATTATTTATTGTAATGTCTGCACTGTTTTGTGCACTTTATGCAGTCCTAGATTGCTGTGTAGTTTAGTGTAGTTGTTGTGTGTTTTTTTTTCTTTTCCTCTGTTGTTTTTTTTTATGTCGTTCAGTCTAGTTTTTGTAATGTGTCATGCAACACCTTGGTCCTGAAAAGCGAATCATTTTTACTATGTACTGTATCAGCAGTTATGGTCGAAACGGCAATAAAAAAGTGACTTGACTTGACTTGAATCTAACACTTGCCTTAAAGCCTACCCAACAATGTTCTAGGCATTACGTAATAGAAGGACCACATTTAATATAAACCAGTCCATCCCCCATCCGACCCATTCACCTATTTAAATTTGGATGGGCATAAATGTTGGGACTGTCGGTAATATTCGCTTCCCAGAGATACTCTCTCAATCCTGGCGAATACATTTCGCCTGATTCACATCCCGGAAACACTCTCCTCATCTGGACAGCTGCATTTCCTCCAATTCACATCCTGGAAATCCTCAGAGCAGGTAGTACATTTCCTGTAGTGGGGTAACGGCTGCCCAGTGCACCACATGTACCACACCCACACATTTTGCCTCTCCTCTGACCAACCCTCCAACAAGGCCTCACCTTTACCCTCCACCCTGCCGCATTCTGTGAGCACATCACCCTCATATTTCACTCACCCGCTCCTTCTTGGGGACTTGACAGTTCTGTGTTCAATGAGCTTCCGAGCCGACAGGCAGTCACCTCACTTGTGCTGGTTCCAGGGTCCTGATCGGTGTCTCTGACGTCACTCTCTCTGGGCTGAATTTGCTCCTCCTCCTCTGCGGCCGGACTGCATTCCATTGGGACATCGCTCTCAATCTGACCCTGCTTTGGTACCTTGCTTCCCGTGTCCCGATTATCTTCCCTCGATGATCGGCCTGGTAAAATCCACTTCAGTACGTTCCATACTAGTTTCAATTTTCCACATGAAATAAATAATGAATTGCACGTTATACAAGTATGATTTAGATCTGAGCAAAACTGATTCAGACTGCAATGGAGCCGAGACTCTGGCTGACCAGATTTGGAGTGGAACTGTGCTGGTTAATGTGACCCGTACATCCTGTCAGGTGATCATCCCGATAAGCCGGTGACTGGACACATTTACTCCCAGTAAAATAGCAGGATAGGCACAGTAATACTAATCACAGCAGTTGAATGCACGGATGACCACAGGATCATAATGCACAGGTGTCCGGTGATACTGGGAAATATCACTGTGATTATCTTCCACAAGCTAAAATCTCCCTCGGTCACTAACTGTCCAGTAGTCTGTGTCACACAAAGACCAGCAACGGGATTACACATGGTCCAGTCTGCTGGATCACACATTCTCCAGTTGCTTTGTCACACGAGGGGCTGGAAATTGGACAAGGGGACTGGAGTTGCTTTCTCCAGTCCCCTTGGTCACCAACTGACCATTCCCTTGAGACGCATGTTGTCCGGTCCCCTGGGTCGCAGGCTGACCATTCCCTTGAGATCTATGCTGACCTCTCCCCTGGATCCCATCTTATCCCATCTTATCCCCCACCTGCTGATCATCATGTAACAACTATGCATATCATTGGCAAAGTCTTGGTTATAGAGCTTTGTGTGTAGTTGCAGTTGCTAAGTGTGAAGTGAAGAATGAACACTACGGTACTGGGCTAGGGTGTTGTTTTTTGTGTTATATGGTTGGGCTGGGGCAGCTGGCCCTGGAGCTCAGGAGCTTGAAGGGAAACCTTACACAGACACTCACACATACAGTAATCGGGTGCAGATAGGGTAGATGGTCACAGTCTTTTTCCCCGGGTAGGGGAATCTGAGACTCGAAGGAAGAGATTTCAAAGGGACCAAACGGGCATTTTTTCATGTGGTGGCTGATGGGTATAAATTACATGCATCCAGAGGAGGCCGCAAACACAAATAAAATTACAAAATTGAGAGCATGTGGGCAGGAAAAGGGGGGGAAGAAGTTTACTAGAGAAATTTGGGAAAACTGCAGGAAAATGGGACATTCAGATCAGCATGAACTATATGGGCCAAAGGATCCGTTTCCAGCCGTAACATCGTTTTTATTCCAGCTGGAATCTCAGATTTGAGCACAATCGCAATGTCTACAGGTGACACAGACATTTGGTCATTGGTTATGCCGGGTTTCCCAGCCAAGATGCTGGGAATTTAAATTCAGATAGAAGATCATATCAAGAGGGAAATAATTAGAAACTCAGGTTCACCATTTCTCCACAGCCCAGACATTCACTGGGGTGTTAAAACTCCGAAGCAGATCACAAATGTATCTACAATGAGTTGCCTCCTGATCCTCAGCCATTCCCAGCACCGGCAATGATCTCCGCTCCGCTACAGAAAACAGATTTCGGTGACACCCCTCCTCCTTTGCGTAGCAGGCAAGAAAAACCAGGGGGGAGTTGGTAGCTTTCCTTCCAAAACCTGAAATGCTGTGTTATCATAGAATCTCGGAAATCCCTGAAATGCTCCTATCATCTGCTTCTGAATTTTATAAATGAAAGTTGAGGATGTCTTACACATCAGGGCCTGTCTGGAGGTGAAATGGACCCTGACCCTGAACATTTACATAAACGACAAGATCACTGTCACATTCCTGTCTGTGTTTCACCCACAACCACCTGATTCAGGAGCCCCTGCTCCTTTCACTCAGCTGAAGCTTTGTATGATGAGCGGAGTGATTCGACCATTACTGGTGTCAGGTCCCTGCGCTGGAACTGTTGGGTTGATCAATTACTCAAGGCCGCTTTACCAGTGGGATAAATGACACTGCTGGATGAAACTTTTCTAAGCACTGTTAACACCTGTGTCAGTTTTTTCATCTGAACTATTGTGTACAAACGCGACAAAAGTTTAATTCAAAGATCCCTGTGATCATACCTTTGTCCATTCTGATTCTGACTGACGATTGTTGATTGTCGTCGTCTTGCTTACACTTTGGTCGCTCTGCAGGACAGCTCCACCTGCTGGTGAGGCTCTAAATTTCACAACAAGCAGACAGTGAGTCAGAGAGTACGACTACTTTGCAAATATGACAGTATTTCCAACCCCTGTAGCATTTGGCATGGGGACCAAACATTCCCTGTTAGTAACCACTTCCACACCATATCTGTCCACTGATACCTGGCGCATCTACTGACAGAGTCACAGAGCAATAAAATCCGAATTCAGAGCGTTCCGCCCAACGAGACAATGCCAACCACAGTGCCCACTGAGATGGTCACAATTTCCTGTGATGGGGCCATCTCCCTTCTGGCCTCTTCACTCCATCTACACACCCCAACTGCTTTTTGAATTATGCAACTGCACCTGCCTCATCCACTTCCTCTGGCTGTTTCCTCCACATGATCCCCAACATCTGCATGAATCCGCTGCTGATCAGATTGGCTTTGCAATCTCTTTACCAGCCCCTGTCCATTTAGATCCCCTAGATGCTATGATAATCTTCTCTGTGAACAGCAACTACTAATGTTGTGCATTCTGCGAACTTACCCGTCAAGTAATCCTTGTGCAACCGCATCCAAATCATTGCTATAAAATAACGAATATCCAAGGTCCCAATTTGTAGCCTCGCGGCACACCGCTAATTACTCGCCTCCATTGCGAGGAGAAACCTTCAACCACCACTCTTTGCTTGCTACCTTGAAGCTAATTTTGAATACATCCAATTTGCTCTCTCCGGACAGCATGGGACCTGATCATCGAGACCAAGCTGCCATGTGACACCTTGTCAAAGGCTTTACTAAAGTCCCATGCACAACATCCATGGAAACATAACTTTGAATTTCCACCTCTGCTTCATGTCACGTTCACAGGTTCTGACAATGTAGTTAGCAGAAAAGTACTTGATGAGGCCAAGGTATGTCAATGTAAATTATGGGTTGCCATGTGCTAATGAGGACTGAATAAAATGCAGTGTTGGGATATTTTGCTTTATAAATGGTCTGTTCTCAGCAGAGGCCTACGCGACAATATATTCGAGGGTAAGTATACCACTGCAGATTGAAATAGCTAATGGGATCAAGGGCATGTTGCTGCAGTTCATGGTAATTCCACATTTCTACAATTTCCACACGACACACTTGGGGCTTCTTATAAAGGGAGGAAATTGTCAACGCATTTTAAGATGATTATAACGTAACAAGGAAACATCAGAACTAACCAAAAGCTACTTCAGATGATGCAGGACCTTCAAATGAGCAAACACTCAGAGAATGTGAGTGACTGTAAAGAGCTGGGCTTCTGAAAGCACATTACCAGATCTGGAGTGATTGCAACTGGGTCTGACCAAGGCATTCCACCTATTTCGTACCTTCCTTTGTAAAGATATGTAATGTTTACAGGACCAGTGTTCCAGTGAATGAGACTCACCAAACTTTCTCCTGACTGAATCAATGAAAACTCTGAGTCAGAGGGTTCTCTTCAGTTGGTACTCTCAGTCCTCGGGCTGGTTCACTTGTCGCTGTTCCCTTGTTCTCAGTCGTGGCTTCTTTCCAGCTGTGGGCTTTTCTTCCAATAAATCTCTCACCGCAGGTCTAACTTTAACCAGAGAGATAATGAAACACATTAACAATACAAAGGAGAAAAAAATATTTCTGCTCAATTTTTTCGAAAGCGAATCTCACTGAAATTTAAACGCTGAAGACAAATAGATAGATAGATAGATAGATAGATAGATAGATAGATAGATAGATACTTTATTCATCCCCATGGGGAAATTCAACTTTTTTTCCAATGTCCCATACACTTGTTGTAGCAAAACTAATTACATACAATACTTAACTCAGTAAAAAAAATATGATATGCATCTAAATCACTATCTCAAAAAGCATTAATAATAGCTTTTAAAAAGTTCTTAAGTCCTGGCGGTAGAATTGTAAAGCCTAATGGCATTGGGGAGTATTGACCTCTTCATCCTGTCTGAGGAGCATTGTATCGATAGTAACCTGTCGCTGAAACTGCTTCTCTGTCTCTGGATGGTGCAATGTAGAGGATGTTCAGAGTTATCCATAATTGACCGTAGCCTACTCAGCGCCCTTCGCTCAGCTACCAATGTTAAACTCTCCAGTACTTTGCCCACGACAGAGCCCGCCTTCCTTACCAGCTTATTAAGACGTGAGGCGTCCCTCTTCTTAATGCTTCCTCCCCAACACGCCACCACAAAGAAGAGGGCGCTCTCCACAACTGACCTATAGAACATCTTCAGCATCTCACTACAGACATTGAATGACGCCAACCTTCTTAGGAAGTACAGTCGACTCTGTGCCTTCCTGCACAAGGCATCTGTGTTGGCAGTCCAGTCTAGCTTCTCGTCTAACTGTACTCCCAGATACTTGTAGGTCTTAACCTGCTCCACACATTCTCCATTAATGATCACTGGCTCCATATGAGGCCTAGATCTCCTAAAGTCCACCACCATCTCCTTGGTCTTGGTGATATTGAGACGCAGGTAGTTTGAGTTGCACCATATCACAAAGTCCTGTATCAGTTTCCTATACTCCTCCTCCTGTCCATTCCTGACACACCCCACTATGGCCGTGTCATCAGCGAACTTCTGCACATGGCAGGACTCCGAGTTATATTGGAAGTCTGATGTGTACAGGGTGAACAGGACCGGAGAGAGTACGGTTCCCTGCGGCGCTCCTGTGCTGCTGACCACCGTGTCAGACCTACAGTCTCCCAACCGCACATACTGAGGTCTATCTGTCAAGTAGTCCACTATCCAATCCACCATGTGAGAGTCTACTCCCATCTCATCCAAGAATCTCATGGAACAAATCTGTAATTGTCCCTCACACGTCACAAATCCTGATACGGGATACGAAGGACTCATCATTCAGTCATGATAAGATATCAGAGCAGAATGAAGTGATTCAGATCATCGAGTCTCCTCCATCATTCAATCATGGCTGATTTTTTTTTTCGCCCCAATGCCATATTCCTGCGTCCTCTTATAAAGTGCTGGAAACTCGGTACAACAGATTGCATCTGTGGAAAAATACACTGTGGATGACCCAGTATCAGAACTGGGATTATCCAGGATGATGCGTGATATGCTGAACGCTTAATTGCGCAATTTGGCCCAGATCACATCCTTGCTCATACCTATAATGGGGGAGGTATACACACAGTGTTCTGAAAAGATAGTAAAAGTGATTATCGGGGCATTAATAGTGATCTTTCGAGAAACGAAAACGAAAAGCTCTTGAATTTATAGTAAATGGACCGTCTAGTTATTCGCGGCTCAATATTAGTTCTATATCGTTCAGCACCTGAGCGTCTTTGCCTCACAGTACGCTCCCACGGACAAGGCGAAACTATTATTAATTTTTCTTGCGTTATTCATTACTATTTCCTGGATACCAGAGAGGCTCCCGGTGAAACTGTTTTGTCCACTCTATTGACTTTTAACATCTCCTCGATAACAGGAAGCACGATAATGTACCATATTCAATCGTGATTAATATGCATAGAATGTAACGTGGTTCGGTCTCCAATGTTCCCTCTAATTACTATTTTTGCAGCTACATGGATCAACCATTGCTCTGAGCCGGAAATTTTCACACGGACTGAGAAAAGCACAACATCATAGATGTGTCCTCTTTTGTAAAATGCATCTATGAATATTTTAGGATGAAGACAGACAAGAGAAAAAAAACATTCTTTTGATTTTACTTACTAATTAAAGGACAGGATAAAAATGCAGTACAACAAAGAAAAACGTCCAGGTTTCATAAACGTTTGTCCGGCAGTGTTTAATTCCATCTGCGCTGCAACAAAGGCTCCGTTCGTGGGAGCATTTTGCTTCTGCAGACTAAAGTCCCTTCCCGTACTGAGCATGCGCGATGTCGTCAGCGCGTTATCGGAGCTGTGAGCGGGGCCTCGGAAACGGACCTGCAGATGCTGCAGCCCTGCGGTACAACGGGATCACATGACGGGTGGACGGTCTCCCACGTGACTCCGTGACTCCACTCCTCGCCCCTCACACGCTGCCCGACACCCCCCCCCCACCGCATTTCAAACATCATCTCATAATTACACTGGATATATTTTAAAATTTCCCTCTGCATCTTCCCCGTCCACATCCCTCCAGCCCCCAGGTCACAGTTACGGGTCTGAATCCCATCCCGGTCCGGCACACATTTTAGACCCAAACCAGAATTGTGCAGGTTTTATTTAAATCAGTCTATGTTTCTATTCACATTTCCCCGGCCGCACTGAACAGGATCACTGAAACATCAAGCGAGAAGCAACAGGAGGTGGCCATTCAGCCCCTTCAACCATCAACAAGATGGCGGCTGCTCTCCCATCTCAGCCACATGTTTCTGCCCGATCCTCATTTCCTCCATCCCTTCGGTCTCCACACATCTGCCGGCCTCTGTTTTATGTGAGGACGATCTCCGAGTCTTCACCGCCCTCTGTGGAGGGGATTTACAGACATTCACCACCCTCGGAGTGGAGACATTTCCCCTCATCTCAGTCCCGGACAGTCCACCCCCTTTTCCAGAGACTGGGATCGCTGTTCAACCGGTAATGATGTTGTGCATTTCAATGTGTTCACCTCTCAGTCCTCGATTCTCTAAATGAAAGGGCTATCACATTTGATCTTTCTTCATATGATGACCTCACCACTCCAGGGATCAGTCTGCTGAATCTTTGTTGCACTCTCTACAACAAATACTCTCTAACCTCTTTGTTCATCCTCTATAGAATTAATTTCCATCTTCTGCAGCCCCGTGTTGCCCCAACCACTCACCTCCCACCCCTGTCACTATTTCCACCTTCCCACCTCCCCCCTCACCTGGATCCACCTCTCACTCCCCAGCTCTTGCCCCATCCCCACCCCTCACCTCTTTTCTCGGACTATTTCCCGTCCACTCTCAGGCCAGAGGGAGGGTCTCGGCTCGAAATGTTGACGGTCCATTTCCCTCCACAGATGCTGCCCGACCCACTGAGTTCCTCCGGCAGTTTGTTCTTTGGTCTATATAACCCGTGTTAGTATTGAGGTGGGGCAGGATTTTACACCATATTCCAGGTACAATCACAACAAAACACAAATAATTGTCACTCTGCCCCGACCCTCCGGCAGTTTGTCCTTTGGTCTGTATAACCCGTGTTAGTGTGGGGATCGGGATTTTACACCATATTCCAGGTACAATCTCAACAAAGTCCAAATAATCGTTAAAGTCATTTTCATTCTTATACCTGATAACTCTTACAATAAATACAATGTACTTTCTACCTCCCTCCTTAGCCACTGCACTTCAGTCCCTCATTACTTAACGCACAGATGGTGCAGAAGAGGTTTACCAGGATATTGCCTGGATTAGAGGGCATGAGCTATAATGAGAGGTTGGACAAACTTGGGTTGTTTTCTCTGGAGCCCTGCAGGCTGGGGTGAGACGATGGAGGTGTATAACATTATGAGAGGCAGAGACAGAGAAGACAGACAATATTTTTTATCCTGGTCTAATAGAAGAGGCCATGTATTTAAAGTGAGGGGGAGTAGTCTGAAAGGAGATGTGAGGGGCAAGTGTTATTACCAGAGAGAGTGGCGGGTTGCTAGGATGTGTTGCCCGGGGTGCTGGTTCTGGCAGACACAGCGGTGACTTTTAAGAGATATTTAAATCAGCACATGAGTGTGAGGGACGTGTGGACATTGTGTTGGCAGAAGGGATTAGTTAGCCATTTGATTCCTAATTTAATTAGCTGAGCAAAACGTTTTGGGCCGAAGGGCCTGTTCTGGTACTGTACTGTTCAATGTTCTGTGTCTCTTGTCAAGAGGTTTCAGGGAAACTGAGGTAAAAGGAGTGAGTTGGAGAAACAGGTCAGCTGGAGCCCAATGTGGGAACTGTGAGATCACCCACTTCTGTAGCAGAAACAAATATTGAATTTATTGCCAAGTGCACAATATGGGAAGGTACAGGGACAGAGAAACACTGACTTGTAGCAGCATCACAGGCAAGTACATTCAGATGACAGATTATACAATTCTGCGCCATTATCAATATAGAAATACAAGTTTTATGTCATTAACAATATACAAATATATATGTTGTGTCAATAATCATAAATATAGATTTTCTGTCATTAACAATGTACAAATATACATTTTTTTCAAGAGCAGTCTTGAAAATGTTAAATTTGTTCCCTCAGCCAAGTTGTTGACACAGTTTGGAAACGACTGGGCTCAAAGCACCGGTCACTACAACACCCACGGGAACACCACGGGGACTGCCAACACAGATGCCTTGTGCAGGAAGGCACAGATTCGACTGTACTTCCTTAGAAGTTTGGCGTCATTCAATGTCTGTAGTGAGATGCTGAAGATGTTCTATAGGTCAGTTGTGGAGAGCGCCCTCTTCTTTGTGGTGGCGTGTTGAGGAGGAAGCATTAAGAAGAGGGACGCCTCACGTCTTAATAAGCTGGTAAGGAAGGTGGGCTCTGTCGTGGGCAAAGTACCGGAGAGTTTAACATCGGTAGCTGAGCGAAGGGCGCTGAGTAGGCTACGGTCAATTATGGATAACTCTGAACATCCCCTACATAGCACCATCCAGAGACAGAGAAGCAGTTTCAGTGACAGGTTACTATCGATGCAATGCTCCTCAGACAGGATGAAGAGGTCAATACTCCCCAATGCCATTAGGCTTTACAATTCTACCGCCAGGACTTAAGAACTTTTTAAAAGCTATTATTAATGCTTTTTGAGATAGTGATTTAGATGTATATCATATTTTTTACTGAGTTAAGTATTGTATGTAATTAGTTTTGCTACAACAAGTGTATGGAACATTGGAAAAAAGGTTGAATTTCCCCATGGGGATGAATAAAGTATCTATCTATCTATCTATCTATCTATCTATCTATCTATCTATCTATCTATCTATCTATCTATCTATCTATCTATCATGCAGACCCAAGAAGGGTCTGGTTATTCATTCTCTTTTAACACCAAGACACCAGAAACAGGAGCAGGCCACTCAGCCCGTTCAGTTCATCCTGTCATTCAATAAGACTCCAGACCAGTTCATTCTTGCCCCCCAACACGACTCCAATCCACTTTGCCCGGACCATCGGCCACACTTGCAGATCAACAGTGTGCCGGTGTTTGCCTCCCAATGTGGTGAATCCCTCTGCTCGCCTCTGTATCCTGTCCGACCCCTCCCACACCATCTTCATCCTTTCAATAATATAGCCCCTTCCCCCCTGTCAATGGGCTCCTTCCCCATCCTGCTCCTTGACACAAACAACCTCTCAGACTCGCCCCCCTCTCACACCATCTTCACCCCCTTCCCCACTGTCAATGGGCTCCTTCCCCAGAGACAAACGACCTCTCAGACTCACACCCCCCTCACACCATCTTCACCCCCCTTCCCCACTGTCAATGGGCTCCTTCCCCAGAGACAAACGACCTCTCAGACTCACCCCCCTCACACCATCTTCACCCCCTTCCCCACTGTCAGTGGGCTCCTTCCCCAGAGACAAACAACCTCTCAGACTCACACCCCTCTCACACCATCTTCACCCCCTTCCCCACTGTCAATGGGCTCCTTCCCCAGAGACAAACAACCTCTCAGACTCATACCCCTCTCACACCATCTTCACCCCCTTCCTCCCTGTCAATGGGCTCCTTCCCCAGAGACAAACAACCTCTCAGACTCACCCCCCTCACACACCATCTTCACCCCTCTTCCCCACTGTCAATGGGCTCCTTCCCCAGAGACAAACAACCTCTCAGACTCACACCCCTCTCACACCATCTTCACCCCCTTCCCCACTGGCAATGGGCTCCTTCCCCATCCTGCTCCTTGATCCCCCAAACGACCTCTCAGACTCACCCCCCTCACACCATCTTCACCCCCCTTCCCCACTATCAATGGGCTCCTTCCCCAGAGACAAACAACCTCTCTGACTCACACCCCTCTCACACCATCTTCACCCCCTTCCCCACTGTCAATGGGCTCCTTCCCCAGAGACAAACAACCTCTCAGACTCACACCCCTCTCACACCATCTTCACCCCCCATCCCCACTGTCAATGGGCTCCTTCCCCAGAGACAAACAACCTCTCAGACTCACCCCCTCTCACACCATCTTCACCCCCTTCCCCACTGTCAATGGGCTCCTTCCCCAGAGACAAACAACCTCTCAGACTCACACCCCTCTCACACCATCTTCACCCCTCTTCCCCACTGTCAATGGGCTCCTTCCCCAGAGACAAACAACCTCTCAGACTCACACCCCTCTCACACCATCTTCACCCCCTTCCCCACTGGCAATGGGCTCCTTCCCCATCCTGCTCCTTGATCCCCCAAACGACCTCTCAGACTCACCCCCCTCACACCATCTTCACCCCCTTCCCCACTGTCAATGGGCTCCTTCCCCAGAGACAAACAACCTCTCAGACTCACCCCCTCTCACACCATCTTCACCCCCCTTCCCCACTATCAATGGGCTTCCCCAGAGACAAACAACCTCTCTGACTCACACCCCTCTCACACCATCTTCACCCCCTTCCCCACTGTCAATGGGCTCCTTCCCCAGAGACAAACAACCTCTCAGACTCACACCCCTCTCACACCATCTTCACCCCCCATCCCCACTGTCAATGGGCTCCTTCCCCAGAGACAAACAACCTCTCAGACTCACCCCCTCTCACACCATCTTCACCCCCTTCCCCACTGTCAATGGGCTCCTTCCCCAGAGACAAACAACCTCTCAGACTCACCCCCCTCTCACACCATCTTCACCCCCTTCCCCACTGTCAATGGGCTCCTTCCCCAGAAACAAACAACCTCTCAGACTCACCCCCCTCACACACCATCTTTATCATCTCAGTAAAATTCTGCCAGATCACTCACTCTGCGAGTAGCCTGAATCAAGCCAATGGGCCGAGCGGTCTCCTCCTCTCTGTAAGCAATACATTATAATCCGGCCACAGAAGTCACTTCACGTGGAGGGAAATGTAAATAAATAAAAAGGCTGGACATTTACTTTGAGATTTGTTCTGTTTTGAATGGGAGTTTGAGGACGGGAGCGGAAGTCGGTATCAGCAGGTCCATCTCTATTATTGGGTGTAAGCAGTGATTGATATCACTTCTCACCAATGTGAAGAGGGTAACACCTCTGTTGACTGTCGGGTGGGGTGGGTGGGTCAGGTAGCTGTTACCTTAGCCGGTAAAATTCAACCGTCTCAGCACCAGTGTGACGTAAGGAAGTGCACACGTGACGTCAGATCCTAGTGTGGGGGAACTCACACGTGACGTCAGGCACGATGGGACGCAGAGTAATATCAAATCCCAGTATGGGGAATGTGAGTGACTTTAAAGAGCTGGGATACTGACAGCACATCACCTGACCTGGAGTGATTGTAACTGGTCTGACAGAGGCATAACTGGTACTTCTAGGCACTTTCAGTCTCATCCCAACTATTTACTACCTTCCTTTGTGCAGGTATGTAATGTCTAAAGGACCAGTGTTTGAGTAAATGAGACTCACGAGACTTTCTGCTGACTGAATCACTGGAGACTCTGAGTCAGATGGGTTCTCTCCAGTTGGTGCTCTCAGTCCTCGGGCAGGTTAACTTGCTGCTGTTCCCTCGTCTTCACTCGTGGTTTGCCTCCATTTGGGGCATTTCTTCCAATAAATCTCTCACCTCAGGTCTAACTTTAATACAACGGGTTCGACGGACTCGGAGTCCGCTGTGGTCGGGGCGCTTTCACTGTGTGCTGCGTCTGCGAGGCTGGGTCTGACGGAGCTTTCATTGTCTGTGAAGCTGAGTCCACAGGCGCCTTGGAAGTCCATAGCGGGGGTAATCCCTTCTGCCGACTGCGTGGGATGACGAGTCTATCGGGACCCTGAGGACTTGTGGAAACTGTGTCATGGTTTCTTTCGAACTTAGAATCTTTTATCATCTTTGGACTATTTTTTACTGTGCCCATGGTTTTTTTTTAATCAGTTATGGTATTGGCTGCACTGTTGTAACTATACGTTAACTGCAACTATGTGGTTTTGTGTAGGTCTTGTAGCTTTAGTTTTTGGTTTGTTGGGTGGTAGAGTTGGTCTCCTGACTTGGTGTGTCTGGGTAGTCTTACTTTGTCTGGTGGGTTTGGAGCTCCTTTCCGGGGAAACACATTAAGATCGTAGCGCCTTCCGGTTCACAGTCCGGTCCACGTTCCTTATTCCAGGTTTTCCCCAGTTTCTGTTGAGGAAGCTGATTCTTGTTTGGGCTGGATTGTTCTTGTCCATACCCCCTGTCTGTATCCCTTCCCTTCACCTTCCTCCTGGAGCCTGCGTCGCCTGGAGCCTTGCCTTCACCGCTGTCAAGTTCAACCACCGGAGCAAGATAAGGAACTGTCTTTCATTGTTTTCAACTGGAGTTCCAAGGGTTTGCCCACCCCTGATGTAACACTCACTGGTCTATAATCCCCAGGATTAAACCCATTGGGTTTATTGATGTGGCACAGAGCGACTGAGCAGAACCCAAGTGCAGGACACCGGCGTGGAGATTGAGTTGGGGATGCGGGCGCAGGCGTGAACGTTGGACAGCAAACCGGAGGAATCTTGACACGGAGCTCTGACATGGAGTCTTGACACGGTGACGCGGTTTTCATGGAATATCTTGAGACTGGAGTTGAACTTAGAACAAACAGTTCTAAGCAGTCGAGAGACAAAGTATCACATGGGAATAGACCAACAAACTGGCAACCTGTGATCGTGTCGCCATCGTATTTATTTCACAGTCTCTGATGAAAACCAGGTGTATGGTAATTGAGTAAACTAGCAGCAATGGAGATCTAATGACTGAAATTAGGGCATAATTAGGGAGAAAGGAGCGTTAAAGGGGAACAGCCAACCGGAACCATGACAATTGAATTATGGAACAACATTTGACAGCCTCCAATCATGTGTTACTATCCCTGTGGCCAGAGAGGATACAATGATCATTGTCAATGCCCCGTAACCTCCCCCATCACTTCCTGTAGTAATGTGGTGTATATTGGTAGATTGAACATCTCTTTCTTCATATTGCCATGCTGCTATTCTATCATCACAATCACTGTCCACCTCATTGGTAACTGAAGCAAAGCATTCATTAAGCACCTCACCTATCACCGCATCCTCCAGCCACGTTTCCACCTTTGTTCCTGAGTAGTCCTAGTCCTACCCTCAATCTATTCACCCTCCTCTTCTTCACCCACATGTAGAATGCCTTGGGTTTTCCTTCGTCCTACTTCCCAAGGACTTCTCAAGTTGCCTTCGACCTCCAAGTCGCTTCTTAAGTTCCTTCCAGGATACCATATAATTCTCTAGAGCCTCGCTTGAATGTTGCTTACTGTACCTAAATAAGGCTTCCTTTTCCCTCTTGCTTAAATGTTCTCATCCCTTGTGAACCACGGTTCGTTTATATAAACATTCTTTCACTGTGTGTGGAACAAATCTACCCCGAACCGCATTCAAGTGTTCCTGAAACAAACTTCACAGTTGCATCTGGCATTTCCCTTTGAGAATGTTTTCCCAATTTACACCCCCAAGATGCTTCGAATACCATTGTAACTATCCATCCACTGGTTAAATACTGCCTCGTATCGTCTGCTACTATCCTTGTCCATGACAATGATAAAAGTTGGGGTGTTGTGGTCTCTATCTCAAAAAGGTCACCCATCGTGACATCTGTCGCCTGACCAGCATCATTGCCTCATACTAGATACAGTATGGCAAATCCTCCAGTTAGCCCATCCACGTACCATGTCAAGAATCCTTCCTGGACACACAACACATTCTGCCCCATTGACACATTTTGGAACAAGGAGGTGGGATCAACATCAGGAAAGTTGAGATCAATAATGATAATAACCTTGTTGTTTTTGCACCTTTCCCAAATCTGCCAAGTTATCTGCTCTCATTATCCCGGTGGCTTTGGGGGAGGCCTATAGAATACTCACAGAATGATAGCTCCCTTCCCTTTTCTGATTTCCACCCACATTGATGTCCTCTGTTTATGTAACTGTCATATGATTCCTAATTAGTAAAGACAATTCTCCGCCTTTCACCCCCCCCCCCCCCACCCCCCCCCCATATGTATTATGAAACAAGTAAAACCTGGAGCATCAAACACCAAACCTGCCCTTGTAACAGTCCGGTCTGTGTAATGGTGATAACATGTACCATCCATGTTCTAAGTTACTCGTATTCTTAATACATATTGTATTGAATTAAAGACATTTCCAACTGACTACATGATGCCCTGTCCACATCCGATCCTTCCACAGTCTCTGTGAACTTCGCATCTACCTTTATATCAACTCTTCTATTATCTGACCAAACACTCTGGTTCCCATCCCGCAACGACTGAGTTTAAACTAACCCCGGCAGCTCCAGAAGTCCCGGCTGCAGGGACATCTCAAGTACAGATATAACCCATGCCTTTGGTACAGGGCCAAATGGGAACATAACTTCATTATAAAACCTAAATATGCTTAATCACAGGTTCGTAGGTTCTGACAATTTATTAGTATAAAAGCATTTGATGGCGACAGGGTATACAAATGTAAATTATTGGTTGGCATTTGCTAGTTAAGACTGAAATGTGGTGCTGGGACATTTGGCTTCAAGAGGGTTTGCGGAGGCTTGTGCGACAACATACTCGAGGGCAAGTATATCGTTGCAGCTTGCAATAGACAGAGGAGTCAATGACATGTTGCTGTAGTTCACGGTGATTCCACATTTCTGCAATCACTAGAGCAGGAGAAAACTGCGGCCTCTTATAAAGAGAGGAAATTCTCAATGCATTTTGAGATTATTGTGACCTAACACAGCCAAGCAAGGAAACAGCAGAACTGATAAGAGTTTGAAATGAGCAAACAATATGAGGGAATTTGCGTGGCTTCTCAGAGTAATTAGCAAATCTGCAGTGAGTGCAAATGGGTCTGACAGACGCATACTGGTATTCCGAGGCTTATTCAGTCCCACTCCAGCTATTTCCTACCTTCCTTGGCACAGAAATGTAATGTCTAAAGGACCAGTGTTTGGGTAAATAAGACTCACCAAACTCTCTCCTGACTGAATCAATGGAGACGCCAAGTCAGATGGGTTATCTCCATTTGCTGCTGTCCGTCTTCGGGCTGGTTCATTGTTGCTGTTCACTCGCCTTCAGTTGTGATTTTCTTCCTGTCGTGGTCTTTTCTTCCAATACATCTCGCAGGTCAGGTCTATCTTTAACCAGAGAGATAATGAAGCATGTTACTCATACAAAGTAGAACAAAGAAGTAAACTTATTGGAACTTAAACTTGAACTCATATATAATGATGCGAATGAAGAAATCTGTAACTGCCCCTCACACTTTCTAAAGCCTGACATGGGATACAAAGAAACACACACAAAATTGCTGCAGGACCTCATCACACCAGGCAGCATCTGTATGTCGACTCTACTCTCTTCCATAGATGCTGCCTGGCCTGCTGAATTCCTCCAGCATTTTGTGTGTGTTGCTTGGCAGCATCTGAAGAGTTTCTCTTCTTTGTGATGGGACACAAAGAACTCATTACTCAGTCATGGTATAAGATACAAATCATAATGCACAGGAGTAGAATTAGGTGATTCGGTCATTCTAGTCTGCTCCAAAATCAATCATGGAGGATTTTTTTTTCCAACACCGTATTCTTGCTTCCTTGCTATAGCACGCAACCTATTTAGCAATCCAGAACATGAATATACCCAACGACAGCCTCCACCACCCTCTGTGGCATCAAATTCCACAGATCAACCAACACTTGGCTAAAGTAATTGCTCTCATCTCAGTTTTAAAGTGAAGCTTCTTTATTCTGAGGCGGTACTCTCAGATCCCAGACTCTCCGTCTAATCAAGACACCCTCTCCATTCTCACTGCAACCAAACTTCCTGTCATTCCGTTGGTGTAAATAATCACCCCTGTCCTAACCCGCCAACCATCTGAACTCCACTGAACACAGGCCCAGGGCCATCAAATGCTCCACATGCATAATGCTTATCATTCCTCGGATTATTCCGGCAACAAAGAGCCCTGGGAGAGCTGGTGCTTGAGATACGATCTTGGGATGGGGGCTCCAGCAATATGGAACTGTCAGTGTCTGGGCTTCAGTCTCCGTTGGTGCTTTTACAGATGCGGCTGGATGTTCCTCCTTCCGCAATGAAGCAGACGTCTCCGGTGGCTGGATATTGGTAGCGTGAATCTCTCAGTGTGAGATGTGGAAAAGATGTGCGAGGCTCTGGGTGCGGGCTGTGACCCTCTGAGGTTGCATCCTGGGATACCACACATGTCTTGACCCAGATAAAATGAATCGGGGAATCAAATTGTCCGCGTTTATGAGATGTTGAGCGAGTATTTCTGTTCTGTGCTCAGATGTTTGGTTCTGAAGTTCCTTTGGAAGCAAAGCAGAGAATGAGTTCCCATTCAATCTCTCACAGGGAGAGGCTGTGATTAAATACCCTGTTTTGTGTTTGCACCGGTAGAAATAGGCCGGGGTTTCAGAACTGAATTCACATTTGGAAATTCCCCCTCACTCTCACCTGTCTATCTGCCAGTGGAAGTCAAAGAGAAAGTCTAGATGCTGAAGATAGAATAGAACATGGAACAGTACATCACAGGAACACAATAGTGTGCCAAACCAGCTGAAAAGTAAATCAAACCCCCCCAAAAAAACTACACTACATTTTCTGTGTAGCCATGTACATTCATATACAAATCAATGGTATGAATAGTAAATTACAGAGATCTCAACACTGACACTCACATCCCACTCGTCACAGGCCTCCATTCGTTAGAACCATCTACATTCATCCCCCTGTCCTTCTTGTTTTCTAGCCCGGTGTGAATCCACCTCGCCAGCCCCCTGTGAATCCCACGTGACCGAACCTCCCCGATCAGCTGCCATGCAGGATCTTGTTACAGACTTTACCAAAGTTCAGATGAACAACATCACTGCCCAACTTCACCTAACGCCCTAGTTCATTCTTAAATAATCTCCAAAATACTTGACAGATATGATATCCTATTGGACAGTGTTGACTGTGATTTCCCCATAACCAATGCCCAACCGCCCGGGATTTCTGCTTCACTGCAGACTGAGAAAATTCCGATCCCAGCTGCAGAATTACCAACCTGGACTGTAGCCCGCATACTGCCAATTCCATATCATCAGAGTCACCAGCCCAATATTATCACCCATACAAAGACGCCTAGGTGCCGGCAATTTGCCGTGGAGTTCCTACCATTTCCGATTCACAAACTAAGGTGGAATTGGAACCTAATGACCCTCTGCCGGGGCCGGTGCTCAGGCTGGTTCACCGGTCTGTATAGAGGATGCGGATACACTTCAGCCTGACACCAGCAGCTAAACCGAGCACATTTGATCTCTATGTCATCGCTGTGTGGGATCTTGCACAGCAGAGCGGGCTGCCATGTTTCCTGCAGTGTGGCAGGAACAAAATGTAAAATTATAAAGTAGAAAATGCTGGGAGCTCAGTACATCAGACTACGTCTCTGAAAGGACAAATGGTGGAAGACCCAGTTCCAGAACTGAGACTGTCCAAGATGCTGCCGATCTGCTAAGCGTCTCCAATATGTTCCCTTCCTTACTTTAAATGTCCTGCAACTGTAGTATTTACTCCCTCTTCATTTTAATGCACAGATAGTAACAGATGGCCACCCTGAACTGTAAATGCCACCCCACCCCAAACAATTTATTAGTTCTGAGTTCATTCTGACCCTGGTGTAACACATCCCATACAGTCAATGCTCGCAGCATCCTTTCCTCCCACTATCATTCTGTTACATTTGCTCCCGAGGCCACTGTCTCTACGCTGAGAGGCGGTGACCACAGAGCGATAAAAAAATGTCCAACTCTTCTTGCAGCTCTGCTGGGCCGTTACCCTGGAAACGGAGGAAGTGGCTCACCGAAAATAACCGAAAAGGGAAATAACAAACTCAACATCGTATGCTGTGAGTATAATTTTGAAAAAGGTTAACACTGCAGCCATTTTGAAATGAAGAATCTAAAACTGTAAAGTCTGCTTTTAACATGCTGTATTCAATAATCCTCTGATAGTTCTGGCTAACAAAAAATGACAATAGTTAGCGATCAATAATATATTAACCTCTGCCGGAAATATATCCAGTGACGTTTATTTTCCAACATAGTCCCCGCCTACATTTACACGCTTAGTCCAGCGGTCGTGGAGCAAACGGATCCCTTCTTTGCAGAATTCGACAACTTGGACCTCCAGAGTTGGTCGACAGGAAGAGTGATTGATAAGTTCATGGCCTAAGCTAGAAGGAGACGAGTTATACAGCTCTGGTTACATGCACGTTCTGATCAACTCTTTGAGTGATTATACATAAAGTTTGAAGTTAATAACTCATCTCCTTCCACCACAGGCCACAGACTTATCAATCACCCTCGTACAGAAACCCTCTCGTTCCTGAGATTACTCTTGTGAACCACGTGAGCCACAGTTGTACTGAACACATCTGCTTCATTTCCAACGATTGACAGACAGGAGACAATGAGGGGGGATTTCCAAACACAGTTTGAACACCAACCTCAGGGTCTATTTCTACTGTTGCAAATACGGTACAGCCCGTTTACTCACAGCCTCTCACTGTGAGGGATGGAATGGTAACTCATCCTCTCCTCGGTATGGCAGTCATTTCTTCCAGAGTAACTCCCGAAACAAACATCCTGAGCCCAGAACAGAAATACTGTCTCAACACCTCATAAACCTGGGCAGCTTGAACCCCGGGTCCATTGTACTTGGATCTAAAACTGTGACATCTCAGGACCTAACCTCACAGGGTCACACAGCTGAATCTGCCACTCACCGACCCCCGAATCCTCACACGTCGTCCCCGCATCTCACACTGCGTGGTGTAATCAGAAATTTCCCCATAGCCAATGCCCAGCACCCCGAGGCTTTTGATTCATTGTGAAAGGAGGAACATCCAGCCCCCATCTGTGGAAGTACTGACCTGGGTCAAATCCCCGATACTGACAGCTACATAGGCCCAGTGTTTCCCAGGGTTACAGCTCAAGCAGCAACTCGCCCAGGACTCCTTGTTGCCAGTAATATGCTGCTGTGTCTCGGCCATTCAGACTTCAAACACCAACACTCCGACATCAACCAGTGTCAGAACGGGAACCTGATGAACCTCTGACTGGGCCAGAGATCGGGCTGGAAAACCTGGGCGCGGGGCAACAGCAGGCGGGTATAATGTTACCCATTGTCTCCACCAGATAAACTGAACACATTTTATCATTATGCTATTGTTAAATGAGATCTTGCCCAGCACAATTGCCCGTCACATTTCCTGCAAGCTAATAGGAATAAAACATTTTAAATGTAAAATTGAAAGTCATGTGTTGGAAACTCGGTACATCAGATTGGATGTGTGGGAAGAGAAACTGTGGAAGACCCAGTATCTGAACCCGGACTGTCCAAGACGCTGTCCGATCTGCTGAAGATTTCCACCATTTTCTCTTTTTACTTTAAATGATGCACAACTATTAACTGATTACACGATATCTGTGACGGTCAGAACAAATTAGCACAAATGTAATACCAATATTCATTAGTTTTCTCTTCAATCCAATACAGGGATAATGCAGTCAATGCTCACAACATCCATCCCACCCCACTATCAATCTGTATTCTCTGCTTCCAACCCTCCTTCCGACAACGATTAATACAGCAGACATTTTAACTTTGAAGCTAAAATCGCAATGGCTGTCTTTAACTTACTACGTGCTGTATTCAATAAACCCTCCGGTAGTTCTAGGTAACAAACACCGATTTCAGTATCAACTCAGTGAGTCAAAAATACGTCATAATGAAGACAATGGCAGAAGAGAGATTGTTGATATATAATCGTTGATGGGATACAGGCTGGACAGATGTTGACCAAGATGGTGTATATATATATCTTTGAGGTGGTGGGATACAGGCTGGACAATGGTTGACCAAGATAGTTACACTTACATCCTTCATATACATGAGTAAAAATCTTTACGTTTCCGTCTAAATATGCAATGTGCAATTTATAGTACTTTATAATAAATAGTATGTTCAACAATAGAACATAAAATACGATTTTGTCAGCATGAATTAATCATTCTCATAGCCTGGTGGAAGAAGTTGTCCCGAATCCTGTTGATGTCCTGGCTTTCATGTTGCGGAAACACGAGGAAATCTGCAGATGCTGGAAATTCAAACAGCACACACAAAATGCTGGTGGAGCACAACAGGCCAGGTGGCATCTATAAGGAGAAGCACTGTCCACGTTTCGGGCCGAGACCCTTCGTCAGGACTAACTGAAAGGAAAGATAGTAAGAGATTTAGAAGTAGTGAGGGGAGGGGGAACTGCGAAATGATAGGAGAAGACCGGAGGGGGTGGGATGAAGCTAAGAGCTGGAAAGGTGATTGGTGAAAGTGATACCGAGCTGGAGAAGGGAAAGGATCATGGTTTCGGGAGGCCAAGGGAGAAAGAAAGGAGGGGGGGGGGAACACCAGAGGGAGATGGAAAAAAGGCAAACAACTAAATATGTCAGGGATAGTGTAAGAAGGGGAGGAGGGGCATTAACGGAAGTTAGAGAAGCCAATGCTCATGCCATCAGATTGGAGGCTACCCAGATGGAATATAAGATGTTGCTCCTCCACCCTGAGGACGGTCTCATCTTGGCACAAGAGGATGCCATTGATCGAGATCTCTGAATGGGAATCAGAATTAAAATGCAAACACAAGGAAATCTGCAGATGCTGGAAATTCAAACAACACACACAAAATGCTGGTGGAACACAGCAGGCCGGGCAGCATCTATAGGGAGAAGAACTGTCGACGTTTCGGGCCGAGACCCTTCGTCAGGACTAACTGAAAGGAAAGATAGTAAGATATCCCGTAGTGAAACAGTAAGAAAATGCTTTTAAATATAAAATTGAAAATAAATCACTGGAAACTCAGTTCAGGATTTTGCCTTTTTGATGCACGCATATTGGCTGACTGCAAGATGTTTGTGGCATCCTGAAGAGATTTGCATAAATGCAATCCCAGCATTCATTCGTTATCTCTTTATTCCAATATAAACATCATATTTTCCAGAGAGTGATTGCTGAAGGCATCCTCGCATCCACACTGCCTCCTGAAGTCACTGTCTCTCCACTGAAGGACAGTGACCAGAGAGCCATAAAAATGTTCAATACTCCTTGCAGCTCTGGTGGGCTGTTACTCTGGTGATGGAGGAAGTGGCTGAGCAGAACTAAGGGAAAATAGGAAATAAGGAACTCGACCTCACATGCTCTGAGTTTCATTATGACAAAGATGAATACTGGCCTCTCAGCCATTTTGTAATGGGGAAGCTAAAATTCCAGTAATTCCTGCTGCGAGGTGTATCCAGTAAATCTGTTGGTATTTCCATCTCTACAGAACTTCCAGCAGTGCAGAAGCTGTTCCAGAATCAAAACACGTTGTTGCATGCGGCCTATCTGCTTCAAATGGCAACTATGGGATATTTACAAAAGATATCACATGGTGATAACCATAAAGTGTACTTCTTTGTTCAATTAAGTTACTAAAATTCCATCCTGTTCTTGCGGCTGCCAATAGCTTATATCTATCATCAACTCCAGGCATTGATTCATGTTCAATTCAGATCCTGCTACTGGACAGAATGATGGAAGGGAAGGTCTGCAGAAACAACTGAATATATTGAGATTGTAACCTCAGTTACTAGACTCCCCTACTGTTGAATACATCTTGTCCCTATCCGCTCTATCCGGACCTCAGGATTTCATCGAGGTTCCTGTTCCCAGAGTCATCACCCCTCCATTGAGATCAGGCCCAGAAACACCAAATGCTCCTCATACATAAAACCTTTTCAATCTAGAATCACTCTTGTGAACTTTGTAAACAACAACTGTAATGATCACATTCCCTCGGATACAGACAGTTTGCCGGGGGAATAATTTATTGAGCCTCATGTACTGTTTCGTAGTGCCCAATTAATTGTCAAAAAAGAACAATGTGCTATCTAGTCAGGGAACCGAAAGGGATGGGGTAGATCTTCAATGATTTTTGTTTGCCTGTATTTAACTGGGAGACAGATACAGAGACTATAGAAATCGGGAAAATCTAGTCTTGCTATAGATTGTATGCGAATTACAGAACAGGTGCTTGCTGAATTAGAATGGACAAATCCCCCGGGCCTGACAATTTGTTCCCTTGGACCTTGCGGGAGGCCAGTGCAGAAACTGCTCGAACACTGTCAGAGACAAATAAAATGCACAGAGCTGTCGCTGATATTGAGGTGGTAGGATACAGACTGGACAGAGTCTGAAAAAGATGTTTGATATCTATCATTGAGGTGGTGGGATACAGACATGACAGAGGTTGGACAAGATGGTTGATATGTATCATTAACTTGAAGAGATACAAGCTGGACAGATTTTGAACAAAATCGGCATGGGCTAAGCTGATGGAACCACGTGGGAGAAAGGATCAATGACAATCACAGATGGTCCTCCAGGAATGCACAGATACTAAATTAAAATCGAATGGAACGATAGAGATAGAACAAACAACGGGAACTTTGAATTGTGGCCTCTATCCCTCAGTAAATTTCATCAACCTACCACAGAGAACATCCCAACAGGATTCTTCACGCGTTCATACGGCTCCTGTTTTACTCGTAAGTGCAAGGAACTGCAGAGAGCTGTGGACAGCTGAGGACATCATAGAAACCAATCTGCCCACCATGGACTGTGCCTGCAATTCCTGTGTGACTGGTAAAGCAGGCACAACATAACCTCACAACCCGGGACAGTCTGACATCCCACTTGGGTAGGAGGTTAACAAAATGGAAAACACTGCAACCAGGCTTAAGGACGGTTTCCGTTCTGTTGTTATAAGCAAAATGAACGGTGGCCAGCAAGATAAGGAGAACTTTAACCTCACAATATAACTTGTACCACATGTCTACCTGCCCTGCAATTTCTCTGAAATAATAATGGACAAACTGGGCCGAAAGTAATCTTTTAAAAAAGGTGCAAAGAGACGTGGGAGTGCTTGTGTAGTTTTCCTGCAGGTTCATTTACAGGCCGAGTCGGCGGTGAAGAAGGCAAATGTGATCTTTGCAATCAATTCAAGAGGATTGTAATATAAAAGGAAGGATATGCTGTTGAGAATTTATGAAGTCCTGATGAGGCAACACACAGAAACATAGAAAAATAGAAAAGTTACAGCACAATACAGGCCCTTCGGCCCACGAGGCTGTGCCCAACATGTACCTTCGAACGACCTAGGCTTTACCAAAAGTCCTCTATTTTCCTAAGCTCCATGCCCCCCTGCAGGAGTCTCTTAAATAACCGTATCGTTTCCGCGTCCACCACCGCTGCCGGCAGCCCATTCCACGCACTCACCACTCTGTGCAAAAAACTTACCCCTGACATCTCTTCTGTACCCACTTCCAAGCACCTGAAAACTATGTTCTCTCGTTCTCGCCGTTTCAGCCCTGGGGAAAAGCCTCTGACCATCCACACGATCAAGGCCTCTCTTTATCTTGTACACGTCTATCAGGGCACCTCTCGTCCTCCATCGCTCCAAGGAGAAAAGGCGGATTTCACTCAACCTATTCTCATAAGGCATGCTCCCCAATCCAAGCATCATCCTTGCAAATCTCCTCTACACCCTTTCTGTGGTTTCCACGTACTTCCCATAGTGACGCGATCAGAATTTAGCACAGTACTCCATGTGGGTCAGACCAGGGTCCTATATAGCTGCAACATTAGCTGTCGGCTCCTAAATTCAATTCCACGATTAATGAAGGCCAATACACCGCATGCCTTCTGAACCACAAAGTCAACCTGCGTAGCAACTTTGAGTGTCCTATGAACTCGGATCCCAAGATCCCGCTGATCTAGCACACTGCCAAGAGTCTTACTATTAATGCTAAATTCTGCCATCATATTTGACCTACTAAAATGAAACACCTCGCACTTATCTGGGTTGAACTCCATCTGCCAGTTCTCAGCCCAGTTTTGCATCCTATCCAAATCCCGTTGTAACCTCTGACAGCTCTCCACACTATCCATAACACACCCAACCTTTGTGTCATCAGCACATTTGCTAAACTATCCCTCTAATTCCTCACCAAGGTCATTTATAAAAATCACAAAGAGTAGGTGTCCCAGAACAGATCCCTGAGTCACACCACTGTCACCGGCCTCCATGTAGAATATGACCCGTCTACAACGACTCTTTGCCTCCTGTGGGCAAGACACTTCTGGATCCACAAAGCAATGTCTCCTTGGATCCCATGCCATCTTACTTCCTCATTACGCCTTGCATGGGTACCTTATCAAATGTTTTGCTAAAATCCTTACATACTACATCTGCGGCTCTATTTTAATCAATATGTTTAGTCACATCCTCAAAAAAATTCAATCAGGCGCGTAAGGCACAACCTGCTTTTGACAAAGCCATGCTGACTATTCCTAATCATATTTTACCTCTCCAAATGTTCATAAATACTGCCTCTCAGGATCTTCTCCATCAACATGCCAACCACTGAAGTCAGACTCACTAGCTTATAATTTCCCGAGCTATCCCTGAAAAGGGAACAACATCTGCAACCCTACAATCCTCCGGAACCATTTTGACAGTAGAGGAGGCCATGGATAGACATATCAGAATGGGAATGGGACGTGGAATTAAAATGTGTAGCCATTGGGAGATCCTGATTTCTCAGGCAGACCGAGCGCAGGTGTTCAGCGAAATGGTCTCCCAGTCTGCGTCGGGTCTCACCAAAGGCCACACCGGGAGCACCGGACGCAGTATACCACACCAGCCGACTCACAGGTGAAGTCTCGCCTCACGTGGAAGGACTATCTGGGGCCCTGAATGGTGGTGAGGGAGGAAGTGTAAGGGCAGGTGTAGCATTTGTTCCGTTTATAAGGATAAATACCAGGAGGGAGATCGGCGGGAAGGGATGAGGGTACGAATGGACAAGGGAGTCGCGTAGGGAGCAATCCCTGCGAAAAGTAGAAAGCAGGTGGGGGGGGGGGGGAAGGAAAGATGTGCTTGGTAGTGGGATCCCGTTGGAGGTGGCGGAAGCTACGAAGAATTATACGTTGGACCTGGAGGCTGGTGGGGTGTTAGGTGAGGACAAGGGGAACGCGATCCCGAGTGGGGTGGTGGGTGGATGGGGTGAGGGCTGATGTGCGGGAAATGGGAGAGATGCGTTTGAGAGCAGAGTTGAAGGTGGAAGAAAGGAAGCCCCTTTGTTTAAAAAACGAAGACATCTCCTTCGTCCTGGAATGAAAAGCCTCATCCTGAGAGCAGCTGCGGCGGAGACGGAAGAATTGTGAGAAGGAGATAGCATTTTTGCAAGAGACAAGTTGGGAAGAGGAATAGTCCAGGTAGCTGTGAGAGTCTGTAGGCCTATAGTAGATATCAGCAGATAAGCCGTCTCCAGAGATGGAGACAGAAAGATCAAGAAAGGGGAGGGAGGTGTCGGAAATGGACCAGGTAAATTTGAGGACAGGGTGAAAGTTGGAGGCAAAGTTAATGAAGTCAACGAGCTCAGCATGCGTGCAGGAGGCAGACCCAATGCAGTCGTCGAAGTAGCGAAGGAAAAGAGGGACACGGAAACCAGTATAGGCTTGGAACATGGACTGTTCCACAAAACCAACAAAAAGGCGGGCATAACTGGGACCCATATGGGTGCCCATGGCTACACCCTTGGTTTGGCGGAAGTGGGAGGAGCCAAAGGAGAAACTACACTGGACGTCCATGGTTCCTCCGGCGGTTTGTTCTTTGGTCTGTATAACCCGTGTTAGTATGGAGAGCGGGATTTTACACCATATTCCAGGTACAATCTCAACAAAACCCAAATAATTGTTACGGTAATTACCACACTTAAACACAAGAAAGCTTGCAAACGCTGGAAATCCAAAGCAATACACGCAAAATGCTGAAGGAATTCAGCACAACAGGCAGTATCTGTGGAAAAGAGTAGACCGTTCGTCATTTTGGGCAAAGAGCCTTCTTCATTACTGATGCGGGAGGGGGAAGATATCTGAATAAAAAGGTAAGTGAGGGGTAAGAGGCGAGCTGGAAGGTGATAGGTGGTCAAGGGCTGAAGATGAAAGAATCGGAGAGTTGTCAATAGGAGAAAGGGAAGGAGGGGACCTGGGAGCAATAACAGGCTGCTGAGCAGAAATGAACGTTCAGAGTAGGGAATAGAGAAGTTTTTTGGTGCGGGGGGGATTTGTTTACTGGAAGGAGAATTCAATATTCTTACAATCAGGTTGGAGGGTACCAGATGGAATATAAGGTGTTGCTCCTCCACCCTGAGGACGGTCTCATCTCGGCACAAGAGGATGCCGTTGATCGAGATCTCTGAATGGGAATCAGAATTAAAATGCAAACACAACGAAATCTGCAGATGCTGGAAATTCAAACAACACACACAAAATGCTGGTGGAACACAGCAGGCCGGGCAGCATCTATAGGGAGAAGAGCTGTCGACGTTTCGGGCCGAGACCCTTCGTCAGGACTAACTGAAAGGAAAGATAGTAAGATATCCCGCAGTGAAACAGTAAGAAAATGCTTTTTAATATAAAATTGAAAATAAATCACTGGAAACTCAGTGCAGGATTTTGCCTTTTTGATGCACACATATTGGCTGACTGCAAGATGTTTGTGGCATCCTGAAGAGATTTGCATAAATGCAATCCCAACATTCATTCGTTATCTCTTTATTCCAATATAAACATCATATTTTCCAGACAGTGAATGCTGAAGGCATCCTCGCATCCACACTGCCTCCTGAAGACACTGTCTCTCCGCTGAAGGGCAGTGACCAGAGAGCCATAAAAATGTTCAATACTCCTTGCAGCTCTGGTGGGCTGTTACCCTGGTGATGGAGGAAGTGGCTGAGCAGAGCTAAGGGAAAATAGGAAATAAGGAACTCGACCTCACATGCTCTGAGTTTCATTATGATAGTTGAATACTGGCCTCTCAGCCATTTTGTAATGGGGAAGCTAAAATTCCAGTTGCTGTTTGAACCCTGTCCCGAGGTGTATCCATTAAATCTGTTGGTATTTCCATCTCTACAGAACTTCCAGCAGTGCAGAAGCTGTTCCAAAATCAAAACACGTTGTTGCATGCGGCCTATCTGCTTCAAATGGCAACTATGGGATATTTACAAAAGATATCACATGGTGATAACCATAAAGTGTACTTCTTTGTTCAATTAAGTGGCTAAAATTCCATCATGTTCATGTGGCTGCCAATAGCTTATATCTATGATCAACTCCAGGCATTGATTCATGTTCAATTCGGATCCTGCTACTGGACAGAATGATGGAAGGGAAGGTCTGCAGAAACAACTGAATATACTGAGATTGTAACCTCGGTTACTAGACTCCCCTACTGTTGAATACATCTTGTCCCTATCCGCTCTATCCGGACCTCAGGATTTCATCGAGGTTCCTGTTCGCAGAGTCATCACCCCTCCATTGAGATCAGGCCCAGAAACACCAAATGCTCCTCATACATAAAACCTTTTCAATCTAGAATCACTCTTGTGAACTTTGTAAACAACAACTGTAATGAGCACATTCCCTCGGATACAGACAGTTTGCCGGGGGAATAATTTATTGAGCCTCATGTACTGTTTCGTAGAGCCCAATTAATTGTCAAAAAAGAACATTGTGCTATCTAGTCAAGGAACCGAAAGGGATGGGGTAGATCTTCAATGATTTTTGTTTGCCTGTATTTACCTGGGAGACAGATACAGAGACTATAGAAATCGGGAAAAGCTAGTCTTGCTATAGATCGTATGAGGATTACAGAACAGATTCCTGCTGAATTAGAATGGACAAATCCCCCGGGCCTGACAAGTTGTTCCCTTGGACCTTGCGGGAGGCCCGTGCAGAAACTGCTCGAACACTGTCAGAGACAAACAAAATGCACAGAGCTGTCGCTGATATTGAGGCGGTAGGATACGGACTGGACAGAGTTTGAAAAAGATGTTTGATATATATCACTGAGGTGGTGCGATACAGACTGGACAGAGGTTGAAAACGATGGTTGATATATTTCATTGATGTGGAGGGAAATAGATTGGACAGAGGTTGGACAAGATGGTTGATATGTATCGTTAACTTGATCAGATACAAGCTGGACAGATTTTGAACAAAATCGGCATGGGCTAAGCTGATGGAACCACGTGGGAGAAAGGATCAATGACAATCACAGATGGTCCTCCAGGAATGCACAGATACTAAATTAAAATCGAATGGAACGATAGAGATAGAACAAACAACGGGAACTTTGAATTGTGGCCTCTATCCCTCAGTAAATTTCATCAACCTACCACAGAGAACATCCCAACAGGATTCTTCACGCGTTCATACGGCTCCTGTTTTACTCGTAAGTGCAAGGAACTGCAGAGAGCTGTGGACAGCTGAGGACATCATAGAAACCAATCTGCCCACCATGGACTGTGCCTGCAATTCCTGTGTGATTGGTAAAGCAGGCACAACATAACCACACAACCCGGGACAGTCTGACATCCCACTTGGGTAGGAGTTTAAAAAAATGGAAAACACTGCAACCAGGCTTAAGGACGGTTTCCGTTCTGTTGTTATAAGCAAAATGAACGGTGGCCAGCAAGATAAGGAGGACTTTAACCTCACAATATAACTTGAACCACATGTCTACCTGCCCTGCAATTTCTCTGAAATAATAATGGACAAGCTGGGCCGAAAGTAATCTTTTAAAAAAGGTGCAAAGAGACGTGGGAGTGCTTGTGTAGTTTTCCTGCAGGTTCATTTACAGGCCGAGTCGGCGGTGAAGAAGGCAAATGCGATCTTAGCAATCAATTCAAGAGGATTGTAATATAAAAAGGAAGGATGTGCTGTTGAGAATTTATGAAGTCCTGATGAGGCAACACATAGAGACATAGAAAAATAGAAAAGTTACAGCACAATACAGGCCCTTCGGCCCACGAGGCTGTGCCCAATATGTACCATCGAACGACCTAGGCTTTACCAAAAGTCCTCTATTTTCCTAAGCTCCATGCCCCCCTGCAGGAGTCTCTTAAATAACCGTATCGTTTCCGCGTCCACCACCGCTGCCGGCAGCCCATCCCACGCACTCACCACTCTGTGCAAAAAACTTACCCCTGACATCTCTTCTGTACCCACTTCCAAGCACCTGAAAACTATGTTCTCTCGTTCTAGCCGTTTCAGCCCTGGGGAAAAGCCTCTGACCATCCACACGATCAAGGCCTCTCTTTATCTTGTACACGTCTATCAGGGCACCTCTCGTCCTCCATCGCTCCAAGGAGAAAAGGCCGAGTTCACTCAAGCTATTCTCATAAGGCATGCTCCCCAATCCAAGCATCATCCTTGCAAATCTCCTCTACACCCTTTCTGTGGTTTCCACGTACTTCCCATAGTGACGCGATCAGAATTTAGCACAGTACTCCATGTGGGTCGGACCAGGGTCCTGTATAGCTGCAACATTAGCTGTCGGCTCCTAAATTCAATTCCACGATTAATGAAGGCCAATACACCGTACGCCTTCTGAACCACAAAGACAACCTGCGTAGCAGCTTTGAGTGTCCTATGGACTCGGATCCCAAGATCCCGCTGATCTAGCACACTGCCAAGAGTCTTACTATTAATGCTAAATTCTGCCATCATATTTGTCCTACTAAAATGAAACACCTCGCACTTATCTGGGTTGAACTCCATCTGCCAGTTCTCAGCCCAGTTTTGCATCCTATCCAAATCCCGTTGTAACCTCTGACAGCTCTCCACACTATCCATAACACACCCAACCTTTGTGTCATCAGCACTTTTGCTAATCTATCCCTCTAATTCCTCACCAAGGTCATTTATAAAAATCACAAAGAGTAGGTGTCCCAGAACAGATCCCTGAGGCACACCACTGTCACCGGCCTCCATGTAGAATATAACCCGTCTACAACCACTCTTTGCCTCCTGTGGGCAAGCCACTTCTGGATCCACAAAGCAATGTCTCCTTGGATCCCATGCCATCTTACTTCCTCATTACGCCTTGCAAGGGTACCTTATCAAATGTTTTGCTAAAATCCTTACATACTACATCTGCGGCTCTATTTTAGACAATATGTTTAGTCACATCCTCAAAAAAATTCAATCAGGCGCGTAAGGCACAACCTGCTTTTGACAAAGCCATGCTGACTATTCCTAATCCTATTTTACCTCTCCAAATGTTCATAATTACTGCCTCTCAGGATCTTCTCCATCAACATGCCAACCACTGAAGTCAGACTCACTAGCTTATAATTTCCCGAGCTATCCTTGAAAAGGGAACAACATCTGCAACCCTACAATCCTCCGGAACCATTTTGACAGTAGAGGAGGCCATGGATAGACATATCAGAATGGGAATGGGACGTGGAATTAAAATGTGTGGCCAGTGGGAGATCCTGATTTCTCAGGCGGACCGAGCGCAGGTGTTCAGCGAAATGGTCTCCCAGTCTGCGTCGGGTCTCACCAAAGGCCACACCGGGAGCACCGGACGCAGTATACCACACCAGCCGACTCACAGGTGAAGTGTCGCCTCACCTGGAAAGACTATCTGGGGCCCTGAATGGTGGTTAGGGAGGACGTGTAAGGGCTGATGTAGCACTTGTTCCGTTTATAAGGATAAATGCCAGGAGGGAGATCGGCGGGAAGGGATGAGGGTACGAATGGACAAGGGAGTCGCGTAGGGAGCAACCCCTGCGAAAAGTAGAAAGGTGGGGGGGGGGGTGGGAAGGAAAGATGTGCTTGGTAGTGGGATCCCGTTGGAGGTGGCGGAAGCTACGAAGAATTATACGTTGGACCTGGAGGCTGGTGGGGTGTTAGGTGAGGACGAGGAGAACGCGATCCCGAGTGGGGTGGTGGGTGGATGGGGTGAGGGCTGATGTGCGGGAAATGGGAGAGATGCGTTTGAGAGCAGAGTTGATGGTGGAAGAAAGGAAGCCCCTTTGTTTAAAAAACGAAGACATCTCCTTCATCCTGGAATGAAAATCCTCATCCTGAGAGCAGTTGCGGCGGAGACGGAAGAATTGTGAGAAGGAGATAGCATTTTTGCAAGAGACAAGTTGGGAAGAGGAATAGTCCAGGTAGCTGTGAGAGTCTGTAGGCCTATAGTAGATATCAGCAGATAAGCCGTCTCCAGAGATGGAGACAGAAAGATCAAGGAAGGGGAGGGAGGTGACGGAAATGGATCAAGTAAATTTGAGGGCAGGGTGAAAGTTGGAGGCAAAGTTAATGAAGTCAACGAGCTCAGCATGCGTGCAGGAGGCAGACCCAATGCAGTCGTCGAAGTAGCGAAGGAAAAGAGGGACACGGAAACCCGTATAGGCCTGGAACATGGACTGTTCCTCAAAGCGAACAAAAAGGCAGGCATAACTGGAACCCATGCCGGTGCCCATGGCTACACCCTTGGTTTGGCGGAAGTGGGAGGAGCCAAAGGAGAAACTACACTGGACGTCCATGGATCCTCCGGCTGTTTGTTCTTTGGTCTGAATAACCCGTGTTAGTATGGAGAGCGGGATTTTACACCATATTCCAGGTACGATCTCAACAGAACCCAAATAATTGTTACGGTAATTACCACACTTAAACACAAGAAAGCTTGCAAACGCTGGAAATCCAAGACAATACATGCAAAATGCTGAAGGAATTCAGCACAACAGGCAGTTCTGTGGAAAAGAGTAGACCGTTCGTCATTTTGGGCAAAGAGCCTTCTTCATTACTGATGCGGGAGGGGGAAGATATCTGAATAAAAAGGTAAGGGAGGGGTAAGAGGCGAGCTGGAAGGTGATAGGTGGTCAATGGCTGAAGATGATAGAATCGGAGAGTTGTCAATAGGAGAAAGGGAAGGAGGGGAGCTGGGAGCAATAACAGGCTGGTGAGCAGAAATGAACGTTCAGAGTAGGGAACAGAGAAGTTTTTTGGTGTGGGGGGGATTTGTTTACTGGAAGGAGAATTCAATATTCATACAATCAGGTTGGAGGGTACCCAGATGGAATATAAGGTGTTGCTCCTCCACCCTGAGGGCGGTCTCATCTTGGCCCAAGAGGATGCCGTTGATCGAGATCTCTGAATGTGAATCGGAATTAAAATGCAAACACAAGGAAATCTGCAGATCCTGGAAATTCAAACAACACCCACAAAATGCTGGTGGATCACAGCAGGCCGGGCAGCATCTATAGGGAGAAGAGCTGTTTACGTTTCGGGCCGAGACCCTTCGTCAGGACTAACTGAAAGGGAAGATAGTAAGATATCCCGTAGTGAAACAGTAAGAAAATGCTTTTAATATAAAATTGAAAATAAATCACTGGAAACTCAGTGCAGGATTTTGCCTTTTTGATGCACACATATTGGCTGACTGCAAGATGTTTGTGGCATCCTGAAGAGATTTGCATAAATGCAATCCCAACATTCATTCCTTATCTCTTTATTCCAATATAAACATCATATTTTCCATACAGTGAATGCTGAAGGCATCCTCGCATCCACACTGCCTCCTGAAGTCACTGTCTCTCCGCTGAAGGGCAGTGAACAGAGAGCCATAAAATTGTTCAATACTCCTTGTAGCTCTGGTGGGCTGTTACCCTGGTGATGGAGGAAGTGGTTGAGCAGAGCTAAGGGAAAATAGGAAATAAGGAACTCGACCTCACATGCTCTGAGTTTCATTTTGACAGTTGAATACTGGCCTCTCAGCCATTTTGTAATGGGGAAGCTAAATTTCCAGTAGTTGTTTTAACCCTGCTGCGAGGTGTATCCAGTAAATCTGTTGGTACTTCCATCTCTACAGAACTTCCAGCAGTGCAGAAGCTGTTCCAAAATCAAAACACGTTGTTGCATGCGGCCTGTCTGCTTCAAGTGGCAACTATGGGATATGTACAAAAGATATCACATGGTGATAACCATAAAGTGTACTTCTTTGTTCAATTAAGTGGCTAAAATTCCATCATGCTCTTGTGGCTGCCAATAGCTTATATCTATGATCAACTCCAGGCATTGATTTATGTTCAATTCAGATCCTGCTACTGGACAGAATGATGGAAGGGAAGGTCTGCAGAAACAACTGAATATACTGAGATTGTAACCTCAGTTACTAGACTCCCCTACTGTTGAATACATCTTGTCCCTATCCGCTCTATCCAGACCTCAGGATTTCACCGAGGTTCCTGTTCACAGAGTCATCACCCCTCCATTGAGATCAGGCCCAGAAACACCAAATGCTCCTCATACATAAAACCTTTTCAATCTAGAATCACTCTTGTGAACTTTGTAAACAACAACAGTAATGAGCACATTCCCTCGGATACAGACAGTTTGCCGGGGGAATAATTTATTGAGCCTCATGTACTGTTTCGTAGTGCCCAATTAATTGTCAAAAAAGAACATTGTGCTATCTAGTCAAGGAACCGAAAGGGATGGGGTAGATCTTCAATGATTTTTGTTTGCCTGTATTTACCTGGGAGACAGATACAGAGACTATAGAAATCGGGAAAAGCTAGTCTTGCTATAGATCGTATGCGGATTACAGAACAGGTGCTTGCTGAATTAGAATGGACAAATCCCCCGGGCCTGACAAGTTGTTCCCTTGGACCTTGTGGGAGACCAGTGCAGAAACTGCTCGAACACTGTCAGAGACAAATAAAATGCACAGAGCTGTCGCTGATATTGAGGCGGTAGGATACGGACTGGACAGAGTTTGAAAAAGATGGTTGATATATATCACTGAGGTGGTGCGATACAGACTGGACAGAGGTTGAAAAAGATGGTTGATATATTTCATTGATGTGGAGGGAAATAGATTGGACAGAGCTTGGACAAGATGGTTGATATGTATCATTAACTTGAAGAGATACAAGCTGGACAGATTTTGAACAAAATCGGCATGGGGTAAGCTGATGGAACCACGTGGGAGAAAGGATCAATGACAATCACAGATGGTCCTCCAGGAATGCACAGATACTAAATTAAAATCGAATGGAACGATAGAGATAGAACAAACAACGGGAACTTTGAATTGTGACCTCTATCCCTCAGTAAATTTCATCAACCTACCATAGAGAGCATCCCAACAGGATTCTTCACGCGTTCATACGGCTCCTGTTTTACTCGTAAGTGCAAGGAACTGCAGAGAGCTGTGGACAGCTGAGGACATCATAGAAACCAATCTGCCCACCATGGACTGTGCCTGCAATTCCTGTGTGATTGGTAAAGCAGGCACAGCATAACCTCACAACCCGGGACAGTCTGACAACCCACTTGGGTAGGAGTTAAACAAAATGGAAAACACTGCAACCAGGCTTAAGGACGGTTTCCGTTCTGTTGTTATAAGCAAAATGAACGGTGGCCAGCAAGATAAGGAGGACATTAACCTCACAATATAACTTGTACCATATGTCTACCTGCCCTGCAATTTCTCTGAAATAATACTGGACAAGCTGGGCCGAAAGTAATTTTTTTTAAAAAGGTGCAAAGAGACGTGGGAATGCTTGTGTAGTTTTCCTGCAGGTTAATTTACAGGCCGAGCCGGCGGTGAAGAAGGCAAATGCGATCTTTGCGATCAATTCAAGAGGATTGTAATATAAAAGGAAGGATGTGCTGTTGAGAATTTATGAAGTCCTGATGAGGCAACACACAGAAACATAGAAAAATAGAAAAGTTACAGCACAATACAGGCCCTTCGGCCCAAGAAGCTGTGCCCAATATGTACCTTCGAACGACCTAGGCTTTACCAAAAGTCCTCTATTTTCCTAAGCTCCATGCCCCCCTGCAGGAGTCTCTTAAATAACCGTATCGTTTCCGCGTCCACCACCGCTGCCGGCAGCCCATTCCACGCACTCACCACTCTGTGCAAAAAACTTACCCCTGACATCTCTTCTGTACTCACTTCCAAGCACCTGAAAACTATGTTCTCTCGTTCTAGTCGTTTCAGCCCTGGGGAAAAGCCTCTGACCATCCACACGATCAAGGCCTCTCTTTATCTTGTACACGTCTATCAGGGCACCTCTCGTCCTCCATCGCTCCAAGGAGAAAAGGCCGAGTTCACTCAAGCTATTCTCATAAGGCATGCTCCCCAATCCAAGCATCGTCCTTGCAAATCTCCTCTACACCCTTTCTGTGGTTTCCACGTCCTTCCCATAGTGACGCGATCAGAATTTAGCACAGTACTCCATGTGGGTCGGACCAGGGTCCTATATAGCTGCAACATTAGCTGTCGGCTCCTAAATTCAATTCCACGATTAATGAAGGCCAATACACCGTACGCCTTCTGAACCACAAAGTCAACCTGCGTAGCAGCTTTGAGTGTCCTATGGACTCGGATCCCAAGATCCCGATGATCTGGCACACTGCCAAGAGTCTTACTATTAATGCTAAATTCTGCCATCATATTTGACCTACTAAAATGAAACGCCTCGCACTTATCTGGGTTGAACTCCATCTGCCAGTTCTCAGCCCAGTTTTGCATCCTATCCAAATCCCGTTGTAACCTCTGACAGCCCTCCACACTATCCATAACACACCCAACCTTTGTGTCATCAACACATTTGCTAATCTTTCCCTCTAATTCCTCACCAAGGTCATTTATAAAAATCACAAAGAGTAGGTGTCCCAGAACAGATCCCTGAGGCACACCACTGTCACCGGCCTCCATGTAGAATATGACCCGTCTACAACCACTCTTTGCCTCCTGTGGGCAAGCCACTTCTGGATCCACAAAGCAATGTCCCCTTGGATCCCATGGCATCTTACTTTCTCATTACGCCTTGCATGGGTACCTTATCAAATGTTTTGCTAAAATCCATACATACTACATCTGCGGCTCTATTTTAGTCAATATGTTTAGTCACATCCTCAAAAAAATTCAATCAGGCGCGTAAGGCACAACCTGCTTTTGACAAAGCCATGCTGACTATTCCTAATCATATTTTACCTCTCCAAATGTTCATAAATACTGCCTCTCAGGATCTTCTCCATCAACATGCCAACCACTGAAGTCAGACTCACTAGCTTATAATTTCCCGAGCTATCCTTGAAAAGGGAACAACATCTGTAACCCTACAATCCTCCGGAACCTCTCCCGTCCTCATTGATAATGCAAAGATCATTGCCAGAGGCTCAGCAATCTCCTCCCCCGCTTCCCACAGGAACCTGGGGTACATCCAGTCCGGTCCCGGTGACTGATCCATCTTGATACTTTGTAAAAGCTCCAGCACATCCCCTTTCTTAATAACTACATTCTGAAGCTTTTCAGACCAGTGCGATCACCCTTGCCATCGCCAAGATCATTATACGCGGTGAATACTGAAGAAAAGTATTCATTAATACCTCTGCTATCTCGTCCGGTTCCATACACGCATTTCCACTGTCACACTTGATCGGTCCTATTCTCTCAAGTGTTATCCTCTTGTTCTTCACATGCTTGTAGAATGCCCTGGGTCTTTCCTTAATCCTGCCCGTCAAGGCCCTCGAATGGCCCCTCCTGGCTCTTCTAAGTTCCTTCCTGTTAGTCCTCTAATCTTCTCGATACTAACATTACCTAGCTCTCTGAACCTTCTGTAAGTTTTTGTATGATTTGGCCATATTCACTCGCAAAATAAATTCCTGCTCACCACCTTCTAATAGGGTACCCTCTATTCTGATGTAGGATCATTTGCTTGTAGACGATCCCACCAGAGGAACCATTATCTCCACATCCACTCTATCAAGTCTTTTCACCATTCGATAGGTTTTAGTAAGGTCACTTCTCATTTTCCTGAATTGCAGTGAATACAGGCTCAGAGCCCTAAAGCTCTGTTCACATGACAAGCCATTCAATCGGCGAATCATTTCCGTGAACAACCTTTGAACCCTCTACAGTTTCAGCACATTCCTTTCGAAGTTAAGAGGCCTAAACCTGCTCAGAACACTCCAAGTGCTTCATAAAGTTTCAACATTACATCCTTGCTTTTATATTCTATTCCTCTCGGGATGAATGCGAACATCGCATTTGCCTTCCTCATCACAGACCCAACCTGCAAATTAACCTTTAGGGAATCCTGCACAAGGATCCCCAAGTCCATTGGCACCACAGTTTTCTTTTGTATTTAGAAAATAACTTAAGACTTTCATTTCGTCTACCGAAGTGCACGACTATACACTTCTCCAAACTGTATTCCATTTCTTTGCCCATTTTCCTAATCTGTCAATGTCCTTCTGTAGCTTTTCTAATCCCTCGAAACCTCATGCCCCTCCCCTATGTTCATACTATCTGCAAACATTGCAACAAAGCCATCGATTCCATTGTCCAAATCATTAACATATGACGTCAAAGAATAGGTCCCAAAACAGACACCTGTGGGGTATCACTAGTCACTGGGAGCAATCCAGAAAATGATTATTTTCTTCCCAGGCTTTGCTCCTTTCCAATCAACAACTGCTTTATCCATGTCAGAATCTTTCTTGTAATACTATGATCTCGTAGCTTGTTAAACAACCTTATGTGTGGCAGCGTAACAAAGACTTTCTGAGAATCCAAACACACAGCATCAACCGATTCTCCTTTGTCTATCAGGGTTATTATTTCTTCAAAGAACTCAATCGGATTTGTCAGGCATGATTTTCCCTTGAGGAATCATGTCCACTGCGGCCTATTTTATGACGGGTCTCCAAATACCCTGAGACGACATCCTTAATCACCGGCTCCTATACCTTCCTAAACACTGAGGTCAGACAAACGGACAGATGGGTTCGCTTCGTTCCCATTCCTTTCTTGAAGAGTGAAGTAACATTTGCAATTTTCCAGTCTCCTAGAACCATTACAGAAGCTAGTGATCATTGAAAGAACTTTATTGATGTCTCACCATCTCTTCAGCCCCCACTTTTAAAATTCTGGGGTACACGCCACCTCGTCCAGGTGACATATCTAAATTCAGACCTTTGAGTTTCCCAAGAAACCTCTCTCTAGTTATGTTAACATCGCACATTTAATGCCCCCGACACCTGGAACTTCCAATATACTTCCTCCATGAAGGCTGGTGAAAAATACTTATTCAGTTCGGCCGCCATTCCTTGTCCCCATTTACTACCTCTCCAGTGTCGTTTCCCAGCGTTCCGATATCCCGTCGTGCTTCTCTTTTACACTTTATGTATCTGAGGAAACGTTCAGTAACATCTTTACTATTATAGGTTCGTTTTCTTTGGTAGTTCACCTTTACCTTCTTAATGACTTATTGTTGCCTTTTGTTTTCTGTTTGTTTTTACAACCTGACCAGTCCTCCAGCTTCCCACAAATTGCTGCTCTGTTACCATCCCTGCGAGTGATCGTTTCCAATCAATTCTGGCCAATTCCCCTCTCCTGCCTCGGTAATTCCCTGTACACCACTGTAATTCTGGTACTTCTGTAATATTGATCCCTCTGTCTTTAGCTTCTCCTTCTGGAGTTTCTATTTGACTCCCACTAGCTGAGAGACAGGGGACAGTGAGAGGGACTTTCCAAACACGGATTGAACACTAAACCCCGGTCCATGCTTACTGCTGCAAACACGGAGCAGCCCGTTAACTCACAGCGTCTCACTGCGAGGGAAGGAGAGGTAACTCGTCCTCTTCTTTGCTTCCAAAGGAACTCCAGAACTAAACAGCTGAGCACAGAACATTAATACTAACTCATCACTTCATACGCCCGGGCAGCTTGATCGACAGGTCCATTTTATATGGGTCAAAACCTGGACCCGACCTGACGGGGTCCCAAGCCATGCCAAGAGATTCGCAGATCGTCGCACGTCTGACGTAGAATTCCCCGCGACCCATGCCCATCTGTCCGAAACGTTTGCTTTATTGGGGAAAGAGGGACGTCCAGTGCCATCTGTAGTAGCAATAAGCTCAGACGAACGCCAAACACTATATTCCTGGATTCCCCATCCCAGGATTATAATCTTGGCCCAGGACTCTTTGCTGCCGCTGACGTAATTCGGCGTCTCAGCTATTCCCAGTTCACAAACTAAAACTCCTGAACCAACCCATGACGGGATAGTAACCAGTGGAAGCTTTGTCTGGACGGGGATCGGGGTTGAATTCCGGGCCTTGGGTCACGGCGCCGACGCGGATACATTTCAGCAGGTAAACTGAAAACACTTGTTGATTATTTTATTGTTGAGTGGAGGAAGCATATTTGCCTTTTCTATCGATGCATAAATATTGACTGATTGCAAGATGTTTGTGACAGCCTAAAATGATTTTCACAAATGCAATCCCAACATTCATTACTCTTCTCTTCATTCCAACACAGGCATCATATATTCCAAACAGTAAATGCTCAAAGCATCCTGGAATCCACACCTGTTTCTGAGGCTACTGTGTCTCCACAGTGATTACAGTGCGATAAAATGTTCAACCCTCCTTGAAGTTCTCCTTGAACCCTACTAACTGAGCAAGAGGCCCACCAGAAGCAAATGAAAAAGGAAGTAACAGTCTGAACCTCACATGTTTTGAGTTTCCTTATGACCACAATGAATACTGAACACTCAGCAATGTTGTAATATTGAAAATAAAATACCAGTGTCCAGTAAATCTGCTGTTAGCTCCTTCTCCACAACACTTGCAGCAGTGCTGAGGCTGGTCATTAAATACGGTCAGTCTGCTTCAAAAGTCGGTTATCTGTTATTTACAAAATACATTACACAACACATTGTGGTGATATTCATGGTTTCCTTCTTTGCTTAGTTAAGCGATTAAAAATTCTGACAAATTTTTGCAGCTTTGAATAACGTAAAAGTACAGTTGACAATACAGGCAACATTCTGACCCTACTACTGGATAGAATGGTGGAGGAGAAGGCTTGTAGATACATCTCAGTGGTTTGTGAGGTTTTTTCCTCTGTTCCAAGAGACCTCTCCTGATGAAAACATCTTTATCCGTCCAGTCTATGGAGTCATCAGTATTTGCTACGTTTCAATGAGTTTCCCTCTGCTAGCGTGCCCCATCATCCATTTGAGAACGGGCCCAGGGACAGCAAATGCTTCACATACATTAAGCTTTTCATTCCAGAAATCATTATTATAAACAACTACTGTAATGAGCACATTTCCACGAGTAACAAACTATTTGGTGGCAGTATATTTATTTGAGAAAACCTGTTGTTTCCCTACTGCCACATTAACTGGACAAACGAACTTCTGAATATCAGCGTGCTTATGTACGCATGGAGCGAAAAAAAATGGGGGAGATCTTCAATGATTTATCTGGGTGTGCATGTACTTGGGAGACAGAAATAGAGACGATAGAAATGAAGAAACGTTCGTCAGGTCATGGATTGTATCCAGTTTACGGAACATGTGCTTGCTCTCTTGAAGTGAGTATAGATGGATAAATCTCCAGGGCCTGACAACATAATCCCTGGAAGCATTTGGGACGCTAGTATTGAAACTGCGTGAATGCTGGCAGAGACATATAAAATGGTCATAGCTACAGATGATATGCCAGTCGACCAGAAGAGAGCTAAATTTTCTCATTTGTGTGGGAAAGGTTCGGTAATAGAACATAGAACATAGAACAATACAGCACAGTACAGGCTATTCGGCCCACAATGTTGTGCCAACCCTTAAGCCCTGCCTCCCATATAAACCTTCACCTTAAATTCCTTCATATACCTGTCTAGTAGACTCGTAAACTTCACTAGTGTTTCTGCCTCCACCACTGACTCAGGCAGTGCATTCCACGCACCAACCACTCTGAGTAAAAAAACCTTCCTCTAATATCCACCTTGAATTTTCCTCCCATTACCTTAAATCCATGTCCTCTTGTATGAGCAGTGGTGGCCTGAGGAAGAGACGCTGGCTGTCCACTCTATCTATTCCTCTTAATATCTTGTATAAGTCTATCATGTCTCCTGTCATCCTCCTTCTCTCCAGAGAGTAAAGCCCTAGCTCCCTTAATCTCTGATCACAATGCATACTCTCTAAACCAGGCAGCATCCTAGAAAATTTCCTCTGTACCCTTTCCAATATTTCCACATCCTTCCTATGCTGAGGCGACCTGAACTGGATACAGTACTCCAAGTGTGGCCTAACCAGAGTTTTATAGAGCTGCATCATTACATCGCGTCTCTTAAACTCTATCCCTCCACTTATGAAAGCTCACACTCCATAAGCTTTCTTAACTACCCTCTCTACCTGTGAGGCAACTTTCAGGAATCTGTGGACGTGTACCCCAAGATCCCACTGCTCCTCTACACTCCCAAGTATCCTGCCATTTACTTTGTCCTCTGCCTTGGAGTTTGTCCTTCCAAAGTGTACCACCTCACACTTCTCCGGGTTGAACTTCATCTGCCACTTCCCAGCCCAGTTCTGCATCCAATCAATGTCTCTCTGCAATCGTTGACAATCCCCAACACTATCCACAACACCACCAACTTTTGTGTCGTCAGCAAATTTGCCAACTCACCCTTCTACCCCCACATCCAGGTCGTTAATAAAAATCACGAAAAGTAGAGGTCCCAGAACAGATCTTTGTGGGACACCACAAGTCACAACCCTCCAATCCGAATGTACTCCCTCCACCGACACTCTGCTTTCTGCAGGCAAGCCAATTCTGAATCCACCTGGCCAAACTTCCCTGGATCCAATGCCTTCTGACTTTCTGAATAAGCCTACCGTGTGGTACTTTGTCAAATGCCTTACTAAAATCCATGTAGATCGCATCCACTGAACTCCCCTCATCAACATGCCTGGTCATATCCTGAAAGAAAACTCTATCAGGCTTGTTAGACACGATCTGCCCTTCACAAAGCCATGCTGACTGTCCCTGATCAGTCCATGATACTCTAAATGCCCATAGATCCTATCTCTAAGAATCTTTTCCAACAGCTTTCCCACCACAAACGTAAGGTTCACTGGTCTATAATTACCCGGATTATCCGTACTACCTTTTTCGAACAAGCGGACAACATTCACCTCCCTCCAATCCACCGGTACCATTCCCGTGGACAACGAGGACATAAAGATCCTAGCCAGAGGCTCAGCAATCTCTTCCCTCGCCTCGTGGAGCAGCCTGGGGAATATTCCATCAGGCCCCGGGGACTTATCCGTCCTGTATTTTAACAACTGCAATACCTCCTCTCCCTTAATATCAACATGCTCCAGATCTTCAACCTCACTCATATTGTCCTCACGGTCTTCAAGTTCCCTCTCATTGATGAATACTGAAGAGAAGTATTCATTGAGGACCTCGCTCACTTCCACAGACTCCAGGCACATCTTCCCATCTTTATCTCTAATCGGTCCTACCTTCCCTCCTGTCATCCTTTTGTTCTTCACATAATTGAAGAATGCCTTGAGGTTTTCCTTTACCCTACTCGCCAAGACTTTCTCATACCCCCTTCTTGCTCCGCTCAGCGGCTTCTTCAGCTCTTTTCTTGCTACCCTATATTCAATAGACCCATCTGATCCTTGCTTCCTGAAGCTTGCCTTCTTCCATCTGACTAGATTTTCCACCTCACTTGTCACCCATAGTTCCTTCACCCTACCATTGTTTACCTTCCTCACTGGGACAAATTTATCCCTAACATCCACAAGAGATCCATAAACATCGACCACATGTCCATAGTACATTTCCCTGCAAAAACATCATCCCAATTCACACCCGCAAGTTCTAGCCTTATAGCCTCATAATTTGCTCCTCCCCAATTAAAAATTTTCCTGTCCTCGCTGATTCCATCCTTTTCCATGATAATGTTAAAGGGCGGGGAGCGGCGGTCACTGTCCCCCAGATGCTCACCCACTGAGAGATCTGTGATTGACCCGGTTCGTTACCTAATACCGGATCCAGTATGGCATTCTCCCTAATCGGCCTGTCAACATCCTGCGACAGGAATCCGTCCTGGGCACACTTAACAAACTCTGCCCCAATTAAACCATTGAACTAGTATGGTGCCGATCAATCTTAGGGAAGTTAAAGTCACCCATGATGACAACCCTTTTATTTTTGCACCTTTCCAAAATCTGCCACCCAATCTGCTCCTCGGTATCTCTGCTGCTACCAGGGGGACTATAGAATACTCGAAATAGAGTGACTGCTCCCTTCCTGTTCTTGACCTACCTGTGCTGGCTCAAAATAGGATTCTGCCACATTGCCCACACTTTCTGTAGCTCTAATAGTATCCCTGACCAGTAATGCTACCCTCCTCCCCTTTTTCCGCCCTCTCTATCCTTTTTAAAACACTGAAATGCAGGAATATTGAGAATCCATTCCTGCCCTGGTGCCAGTCAAGTCTCTGTACTGACCATTACACCATAATTCCATGTATGTATCCAAGCTCTCAGTTCATCACCTTTGTTCCTGATGCTTCTTGCATTGAAGTACACGCACTTTAGCCCTTCTACCTTTACACCCTTTATTCTGCTTATCTTTCCTCAAAGCTTTTTTTATATGTAGACCTGGCTTTACTCCATGCACTATACTTGCAGTTCTCGCATGACTTTTATCCTTCTCAACCTCACTATCTGCTCTAACACTCTGGATCCCCTCCCCCTGTAAATCTAGTATAAACCCCTCGGAACAGCACAAGCCAACCTTCCTGCAAGGATATTAGTCCGCTTCCAGTTTAAGTGCAACCCGTCCCGTCAGAACAGGTCCCACCTTCCCTGGAACAAGGCCCAATTGTCCAGAAACATGAAGCCGTCCCTCCTACACCAAATCCGTAGCCAAGTATTTAGCTGCATTATCTCCCTATTTCTAGCCTCACTAGCACGTGGCACTAGTAGAAATCCTGAGATTACAACCTGTCCTTCAACTTTTCACCTAACTCCCTAAACTGTCTTTGCAGGACCTCGTCCTTCTTCCTATCCATGTTATTGCTCAGCTCATTTTTAATTTTTAGAGAGAGAGAGAGAGAGAGAGAGAGAGAGAGAGAGAGAGAGAGAGAGAGAGAGAGAGAGAGAGAGAGAGAGAGAGAGAGAGAGAGAGAGAGAGAGAGAGAGAGAGAGAGAGAGAGAGAGAGAGAGAGAGAGAGAGAGTCAGAGAACTGAAGGAGAGAAAACAAAAAACACAACGATGGCCACCCAAAACGAGAGGCCGTGAGAGATCTGGATCTCACTGCCTTGTCTGAACGGGTGAAAGATGGATCTACTCAGACAGATGGAGCAGTGTCCCGAAGGTGCGATTACCCGGTTGAACCTACACTGTCTGCAAGAACACAACCGGTGGAAGGGCCGCTTCCCGCGCCCTGGAATGATGTAAAACAATTGTAGATACCGGCTATCGATCCCGGTGAAGTTTGGACCCGATACGGGGCTGGGTGAGGAAGGTAAAGTTCCCGGGATAAACCTCAATGGATGAGTGCGGTCTCGGTATCACCACCCCATCACGCTTCCAGGACCAGGGCAAGAGGGGCCGAGCGGCTGCTCATCTCAGTCGGTATGTTGTGAAGGTCCCACAACACAGACCGACCCCTGCAGGTTCTGTCCAGCAAGCGCAGAGAGGCCGCCAGATCGGGGAAGTTAACTGGATGCATTACCTTACATCAGACGTCCGCACTCGGGGCCAGCCTCAGTACACACCGATGAGAACTTGTTTTCATGCCCGGACAGTGAACCCTCCCCCAGATTCCCGACTCTGGGGGTGATGGTCGTCTCCTAATCTGGATTCTACAGACGATCCGCCGCCGCCGCCGACCAGCTTCAACACAGAACTGAAGGGAAGTCAGGACTGTAATTTAACTCATCAGAGCTGGGGGTGGAGCCTCGGAAACAAGGCCGATCTGCGGTAAAATGGGAGCGGGGAAAGAGCTCACGTGACTTACATATATGTACGTCCACGAAATGGGGGAAGTGTTTTGGGGAACTTCCTTTGATTCTGAGAGCAAAATGAGACTGACAGCTCCAGCTCCCGGTAGCGGCCCATCTTCAGACACACTCTGAGCAAATCAGCGAGGACTGCTGGGAGAAGCATGCTCTCATTGGTTGAGGAGTGTCAGTGGGCGGGACGGCGTGCGCCCGGAGCGGTCTGGGGAGAAGGCCGGAGATTGGGAGCTGCACTTCGGGTAAAGGCTGCAATACCGGCCGGGGTCTAGTTGCGCATCTATTTGTCACTCATGGTTACCAACTGCGGTGGAGAACGCTCTTTTTCAAAACAGAAAAGCATTAGAAATGAACTAAGGTGCACCCTGGGTCAAAACAGATTGAACAATCTCACTCTAATGAGCATTGAACATGAACTTCTGCGTGAAATAGACATTTCCAGTATCACCAACAAATTTGCTCACGCTGATTATAGAAAATCTAACTTTTAAATTGTACTCTTGTTACTTTTGACATTTGAAATGGATACTTGCATGTAAGTAATACATGCATGAAGTGTCAGACATTTGTCGTATTATCTGGCTGTATAGCAAATGGGAATTTAGGGCCCCTTTATAACATATGCTACAGGCCCTGCTCTAGCTTAATCCGTCCCTGCCACTACCCCCAGGGTTGGATAAACATAGAAAACCTAAAGCAAAATACAGGCCCTGCGGCCTAAAAGGCTGTGCCGAACATGTCACTACCTTAGAGTTACCTGGGTTTCACCCACAGTCCTCTATATTTCTCAGCTCCATGTAGCCACCTTGGAATTAAAAGATCCTATCGTTTCCGCTTCCACCACCGCGGCCGGCAGCCCATTCCACGCACCTACCGCTCTCTGCGTAAAAAAAAGATTACTGCTGACAACTCCTGTGTACCTACTTCCAAGCACCTTAAAATATGTCCTCTCGTGCTAGCCATTTTAGCCCTGGGGGAAAAGCCTCTGACTATCCACACGATCAGTACCTCTCAATATCTTGTACACCTCTATTAACTCACCTCTCATCCTCCGCTATCCGGACTGTACTCAGTCCTCTGCTCTCCAAACTAGTCAAACAGCCACAGCAGCGTCTACTGGAGCACCACGGAGAGTGTCACGTCCGTCACTATTGGCAATTCCTCATTGCAGCTCACAAATGCTCCTTTGTAAACTAATCACAAAAGCATGTTTTTACGAGTTTCAATTTATTTAGTCACTTATTTTAATCCGGACTGAATATCGGACGAACTGTTGAAGTTAACCCGCTGACAGCTCAAACATGAACTCAGGTCGGCCCATCGCCATATAGAGCCAGCTCCCCTACTTCAGGAGATCTCGGCCGGTCTGACTGCAACCCCAGACTCACAGTTGGTGGGCGTCAGGAATGTACGTGCACAACTGCCTCGGTGAAAACTGCTATATTTTAGGCATCGGTGATGGGAATTGGAGTCGTGAACCAGAACCTGCTTACTTAGAGAGTTTCTTTGTTCCAGTTTGAGAGAGACCACACTGAAGCTAATGTTCTAAAGATTCCCAATCCATATAAACTCTGCTTGCCTTCAACCATTGAACCATAGAACATTACAGCATAGAAAATGGCCAAACCATTTGTCTGCCTACTCCCACTGACCTGCACCTGGACAATATCCCTCCATACATCTTTCATCCATGTACCTGTCCAAGTTTTTCTTAAAAGTTAAAGTGAGCCCGCATTTACCACTTCACACTTAACCCATGTCCTCTGGTCTTTTACTCCCCTGGCCTCAATGGAAAAAGCCTGCTTGCATTCACTCTATCTGTATCCGTCATAATTTTATACACCTCTATCAAATCTTCCCTCATTCTCCTACACTCCAGGAAATAAAGTCCTAACCTATTCAACCTTTCTCTGTAACTCAGTTTCTCAAGTGCCGGCAACATCCTCGTAAACCTTCTCTGCACTCTTTCAACCTTATTAATATCTTTCCTGTAATTCTGTGACCAAAACTGCACAAAGTACTCTAAATTCGGCCTCAAAAATGTCTCATTCAACCTCACCATAGCATTCCAACTCTTATTCTCAATACTTTGATTTATAAAGGCCAATGTTCCAAAAGCTCTCTTTACTACCCTATCTACCTGTGACGCCGCTTTTAGGGAATTTTGCACCTGTATTCCTAGATCCCTGTGTTCTACTGCACTCCTCAATGCCCTACCATTTACCTTGTATGTTGTACCTTGGTTTTTCCTTCCAAAGTACAATACCTCACACTTGTCTGTATTACACTACGTCTGCCATTTATCAGCCCATTTTCCAGCTGGTCCAGATCCCTCTGCAAGCTTTGAAAACCTTCTTCAGTGTCCATTACACCTCCAGTATTTGTATCTTCAGCAAAGAAAAGCCAGCTTTGCAATTGTGAATATTTAGAAAAGACAGTCAAGGGTTAAAATTCGGCTCTTTGCAAAAGGGCGCACAGAAGTAAATTGAGGAAGAAGCAAATAGCTGAGGAGGTCGGCGCATATTGTTTTGTACTTGTGGGGAAGGCGGAACTGTGGGGGGACAGGTGCGGAGAGAAAGCAGAGTCTAAATGAAATTGACATATGTTTATAAGCTCGGCTCTTGGATCTGAGCCTCTGCAACAGGAGGTTTCACAAGGTCTGACAATGGAGTGTGTTGAACCTTTGGTTGTCCTCTTCTCCAATTCCTTATGTTTTACCGAAGTTACTACAGAGCGCGGTGAGGGAGACTTTGCTGTTTCACGAAAGCGGAAGAAGGAGAAACGGAGAAATGAGGGGAGGTAAGTTTGACCTCTAGCTTGGGGAGTTTTCAGCGGTCTATTATTGAGGAAACAGAACATGCACCTGCGAAATTAAGACTACAGCAGGTCACGTACAAAGTGTATTATTGGAAAGGACAGGAGAGAGAGTGTGGAAATTATGGACACAATAAATGTTGAGATATCAGCGGTCATGCAAAACCTGTGGAGGGCAATGAGCCGTCACGGGTCGTGTCGAGACCCTGCAGCGATACTGAACACCACCAGGGCAGTGAGATAGTTTACAAAGTCGGCTGGTGCAAGATCTAGTGTGGGATAAGTGATCCAGCTGCGAGGCTTTGATGGGCAGTTGCTACGGGCAGAGAGTCGAAATGGTGTTAGAAAATGTATCAGTGAATTCTCCACTGTCATCGCCTGTCATCTTCTGAATGATAAAGAGGGAGATATTTATATAAAGAGTCGAGCGTGACAGAGGTGTCCAGTTAAGCGCGGCTGATTGGAAGATGGGAGTGACGTCAGATGTGTAAACATGGAGACCACGGCAGGGGTTGAGAGGTGATGGACAGTGGTAACAAGGGGTGGTGGAATGCAATTTGATAGTAAAACCAGGGTAAACCATGGGACCCCTGGAGGGTGAAAAGGAGAGCAAATGCGCACTTTGAGCGAGAAGACACTGTGGGTGTGTGTGTGTGTAATGCAAGATGGAGTCAGAGGAGTGAGGGTAATTAAGCTCAGTAACAGGGCGCGGGAGTGTTTGGTGTGTACAGGAGGTTCCAGGTGGCTCAGAAACAGACTGCAGGTAGAGCTCACCTGTTTTGTTTTGTGATTTGCAGCAAAGAAACAGGCTGAAACAAATCAATAAACCAGGAAATTAATTACTGTAATGAAATATATTCATTTTCATTTAAAAATATTTTATTGATACATAATCTTCGACAGCTATAAAATGATACAGAGCTTCAGCAATAAATATAATTATTAAATATGAAGAAAAAAGCTTATCAAACAAGGATAACATATGATAATGAAAAAACTTATATAAAGAAACCCCACTAACTACAAGAGAAAGAAAAAAAAAGGACAAAAACATTAGGAAACAACCCCCGGAGCGATACGACTCACCATCGTCCATATACATAGAAAATAATCATCAATTGCCAATTCATGTTTATTTTAAATAAACTTGGAAGGAAACCATATAAAATAATTCAAATTAAATGATAATATTTGGCAAAAGAGCCCCATCCTCTCTCAAAATCAAATCGAGGATCAAAAGTTCAACTTCTGATTTTTTTTTTCCAGTCTGAGACATGACATTACTTGAGAAAACCACTGAATTAATGTAGGGACAGAGGTGTCTTTCCATTTTAATAAAATAGCCCTTCTTGCCAACAATGTAACAAATGCAATTGCATGTTGTTCTGAAGATGAAATACCCTGAATATGACGCGGAACTATTCCAGATAGAACAGTAAATGTATTAGGTTGTAAATTAATTTTCGAGCTTTAGCAATTGTATGAAATAAAGATTTCCAAAAGGATTTTAATGAAGGACATGACCTGAACATTTGAGACAAAGTGGCTAATTCAGTTTTACACCTATCGCAGTCATTGACTATGTTAGGAAATATTTTAGATAGTCTCTCCTTTGTTAGATAATAACGGTGAACAATTCTAAATTGAATTAAACAGTGATTGGCACAGTTAAAAGAAGAATTGAACATTTTTAGAACTCGCAACCAATCTTCGTTAACAAAAGTCATATTAAGTTCTCTTTCTCAATCTTGTTTAATCTTTAGTGAGATGTTATCTTTTGTAGTAAAAATTCTACGAATATAACCTCTTACTAAAGGATTCATATTCAAAATAGTAACCAGCAAATCAGATTCGTGCAAATATGGAAGCTCAGATAAATATTATTGTAAAAAATGTCTAAACTGAAAATATTGCAAAAAGTGTGTATGAGAGAGAGAATATTTACTAATTAACTCTTCAAAAGTCATCAATCGACCATAACAACATAAATCTACAAAAAAACAGACCCCTTATTTCTCCATAACAGAAACATGGGATCAGTTATTGAAGGATTAAATTTTGAAAATCGATATAGAGAGCTAGACAACTTAAATTGTTTAATTTTTTTTTGTAAAAATTGCGAAACTGAAACCAAATTCCTACGGACTGTTTAATAACAGGGTAGAGATTACATTTGGAATTTTAGAGAGATGTAAAGGTAATGGAGTTCCGAATAGTGAGGTTAAATGTAATTGTTTGATGTCTTTTAATTCCAAATCAATCCAAGCTGGTTTTTGGCTCTTGTCGTGCAAAAACTGTTGAAGTTAACCCACTGACATTTCAAACATGAACTCAGGTCGGCTAATCGCCATATAGGGCCGGCTCACCTGCTGCAGGAGATCTCGGCCGATCTGACTGCAGCCTCAGACTCACAGTCGGTGGGCGTCAGGAATATACGGGCACGAATGCCTGGGTGATAAATAATGACGTAACTGCGATATTTTAGGCATCCGTGATGGGAATTGAAGGCGTGAACCAGAACCTGTTTACTTAGAGAGTTTCTTTCTTCCAGTTTGAGAGACATTACACTGAATAAACAAATTCTCCCTGCAGCTGAAGTTCTAAATGCTCCCAATCCATATAATCTGTGCTGCCTTCAACAAAAGCCTGCTTTGCAATTGTGAATATTTCGAAAAGATTGTCAAGGGTTAAAATTCGGTTCTTTGCAAAAGAGCGCACAGAAGTAAAATGAGGCAGAAGGCAAATAGCTGAGGAGGTTGGCGCATATTGTTTTGTACTTGTGGGGAAGGCGGAACTTTGTGGGGGAACAGGTACCGTGAGAAAGCAGAGTCTAAATGAAATTGACATATGTTTATAAGCTCGACTCTTGGATCTGAGCATCTGCAACAGGAGGTTTCACAAGGTCTGACAACGGAGTGTGCAGAACCTTTGGTTGTCCTCTTCTCCAACTCCTTATGTTTTACCGAAGTTACTCCAGAGCGCGGTGAAGGAGACTTCGCTTTTTCACGAAAGCGGAAGAAGCAGAAACGGAGAAATGAGGCGAGGTAAGTTTGATCTCTAGCTTGGAGAATCTGCAGCGGTCTATTATTGAGGAAACAGAACATGCACCTGAGAAATTACGACTGCAGCAGGTCACGTACAAAGGGTATTACTGGAAAAGACAGGAGAGAGAGTGTGGAAATTATGGACACAATAAGTGTTGGGATATCAGCGGTCATGCAAAACCTGTGGAGGGCAATGAGCCGTCACGGGTCGTGTCGAGACCCTGCAGCGATACTGAACACCACCAGGGCAGTGAGATCGTTTACAAAGTCGGCTGGTGCAAGATCTAGTGTGGGATAAGTGATCCAGCTGCGAGACTTTGATGGGCAGTTGCTCCGGGCAGAGAGTCGAAATGGTGTTAGAAAATGTATCAAAGAATTCTCCACTGTCATCGCCTGTCATCTTCTGAATGATAAAGAGGGAGATATTTATATAAAGAGTCGAGAGTGGAGGGTGCGCTGGGAGCTGACACGTGACAGAGGTATCCAGTTAAACGCGGCTGATTGGAAGATGGGAGTGACGTCAGGTGTGTAAACATGGAGACCACGGCAGGGGTTGAGAGGTGATGGACAGTGGTAACAAGGGGTGGTGGATATGTAATTTGACAGTAAAACCAGGATAAACCATGGGACCCCTGGAGTGTGAAAAGGAGAGCAGATGCGCACTTTGAACAGGAAGACACTGTGGGTGTGTGAGTAATGTAAAATGGAGTCAGAGGAGGGAGCGTAATTAAGCTCAGTAACAGGGCGCGGGAGTGTTTGGTGTGTACAGGAGGTTCCAGGTGGCTCAGAAACAGACTGCAGGTAGAGCTCACCTGTTTAGTTTTGTGATTTACGGCAAAGAAACAGGCTGAAACAAATCAATAAACCAGGAAATTAATTACTGTAATGAAATATATTCATTTTCAATTTTAAAATCTTTTTATTGATACATAATCTTCTACAGCTATAACATGATACATCACCAATATATACAATTAATAAAGCTGAAGAAAATAACTTATCAAAAAAGGATAATATATGATAATTAAAAAATTATATAAAGAAAAGACGGAAAGAAGAGAACCCCGCTAACTACAAGAGAAAGAAAAAGAAAAAGAAAACATTAGGAATCAACTCCCCAAGCAATAAGAATTACCATCGTCCATATACATAAACAATTAATCATCAACCGCCAATTCATGTTTATTTTAAATGAAATCGGAAGGAAACCATATAAAATAATTCAAATTAGATGATAATATTTGGCAAAAGATCCCCATCCTCTACCAAAATCAAATCGAGGATCAAAAGTTCTACTTCTGAGTTTTTCCAATCTGAGACATAACATTACTTGAGTAAACCATTGAATTAATGTACGGACAGAGGTGTCTTTCCATTTTAATAAAATAGCCCTTCTGCCAACAATGTAACAAATGCAATTACATGTTGGTCTGAAGATGAAATACCCTGAATATGACGCGGAACTATTCCAGATAGAGCAGTTAATGTATTAGGTTGTAAATTAATTTTCAGAGCTTTAGAAATTGTAGAAAATTAAGTTTCCAAAAGGATTTTAATGAAGGACATGACCAGAACATTTGAGACAAAGTGGCTAATTCAGTTTTACACCTATCGCAGTAGTTGTCTATGTTAGGAAATATTTTAGATAGTCTCTCCTTTGTTACATAATAACAGTGAACAATTTTAAATTGAACAAAACAGTGATTGGCACATATCAAAGAAGAACTGACAATTTTCAGAACTCGCAACCAATCTTCGTTAACAAAAGTCATATTAAATTCTCTCTCTCAATCTTGTTTAACCTTTAGTGAGAGGTTATCTTTTGTAGTAAAAATAAATTATAAATTCAACCAATAGAACCTCTTACTAAAGGATTCATATTCAAAATAGTATTGAGCAAATCAGATTCGTGCAAATATAGAAGCTTAGATAAGTATTATTGTAAAAAAGTCTAAACTGAAAATATTGCAAAAAAGTGTTTGAGAGAGAAAATATTTACTAATTAACTCTTCAAAAGTCATCAATCGACCATCACAATATAAATCAGCAAAAAAACAGACCCCTTATTTCTCAATAATAGAAAAATGGGACCAGTTATTGGTTTAATTTAAAAATCGATATAGAGAGCTAGGTAATTTAAATTGTTTAAAATTTTAAAAAATTGCGAAACTGAAACCAAATCCATAAGGACTGTTTAATAACAGGGTAGAGATTAAATTTGGAATTTTAGAGAGATGTAAAGGTAATGGAGCTCCGAATAGTGAGGTTAAATGAAATTGTTTGATAGCTTTTAATTCCAAATCAATCCAAGCTGGTTTTTGGCTCTTGTCGTGCAAAAACATAATTGTCGAGTATTAACAGCCCAATAATACAGTCTTAAATTAGGAAGTGCAAGTCCACCATCTCTTTTAGATTTTTGTAAACGGTGCTTATTAATTCTTGGTCTTTTATTATTCCAAATAAAGGACGAAATAATACATTCAATATGATCTAATTTTTTTAATTTAAAAAGATAGGTATATTTTGAAAAATTTATAAATGTCTGGTTAAAATCATCACTTTCACGGCATGGATACGACCTATCAAAGAAAGTGTGAGTGGTTTCCATCCAGAAAATAATTGATTCACAATTTACATTAATGGAACTACATTAACTTTTTAAAGATCATTATATTTTTACTAATTATAATACCTAAATATTTAAAAGAATCAACAATTCTAAATTGAATATCGTTATATATAACCATATAACATATAACCATATAACAATCACAGCACGGAAACAGGCCATTCCGGTCCTCCTAGTCCGTGCCGAACTCTTAATCTCACCTAGTCCCACCTACCCGCACTCAGCCCATAACCCTCCACTCCTTTCCTGTCCATATACCTATCCAATTTTACCTTAAATGACACAACTGAACTGGCCTCTACTACTTCTATAGGAAGCTCATTCCACACAGCTATCACTCTCTGAGTAAAGAAATACCCCCTCGTGTTTCCCTTAAACTTTTGCCCCCTAACTCTCAAATCATGTCCTCTCGTTTGAATCTCCCCTACTCTCAATGGAAACAGCCTATTCACGTTAACTCTATCTATCCCTCTCAACATTTTAAATACCTCGATCAAATCCCCCCTCAACCTTCTACGCTCCAATGAGTAGAGACCTAACTTGTTCAACCTTTCTCTGTAACTTAAGTGCTGAAACCCAGGTAACATCCTAGTAAATCGTCTCTGCACTCTCTCTAATTTATTGATATCTTTCCTATAATTCGGTGACCAGAACTGTACACAATATTCCAAATTTGGCCTTACCAATGCCTTGTACAATTTTAACATTACATCCCAACTTCTGTACTCAATGCTCTGATTTATAAAGGCCAGCGTTCCAAAAGCCTTCTTCACCACCCTATCTACATGAGACTCCACCTTCAGGGAACTATGCACTGTTATTCCTAGATCTCTCTGTTCCACTGCATTCCTCAATGCCCTACCATTTACCCTGTATGTTCTATTTGGATTATTCCTGCCAAAATGTAGAACCTCACACTTCTCAGCATTAAACTCCATCTGCCAACGTTCAGCCCATTCTTCTAACCGGCATAAATCTCCCTGCAAGCTTTGAAAACCCACCTCATTATCCACAACACCTCCTACCTTAGTATCATCAGCATACTTACTAATCCAATTTACCACCCCATCATCCAGATCATTTATGTATATTACAAACAACATTGGGCCAAAAACAGATCCCTGAGGCACCCCGCTAGTCACCGGCCTCCATCCCGATAAACAATTATCCACCACTACTCTCTGACTTCTCCCATCTAGCCACTGTTGAATCCATTTTATTACTCCAGCATTAATACCTAACGACTGAACCTTCTTAACTAACCTTCCATGTGGAACTTTGTCAAAGGCCTTGCTGAAGTCCATATAGACTACATCCACTGCCTTACCCTCGTCAACATTCCTCGTAACTACTTCAAAAAATTCAATAAGGTTTGTCAAACATGACCTTCCACGCACAAATCCATGCTGGCTACTCCTAATCAGATCCTGTCTATCCAGATAATTATAAATACTATCTCTAAGAATACTTTCCATTAATTTACCCACCACTGATGTCAAACTGACAGGTCTATAATTGCCAGGCTTACTTCTAGAACCCTTTTTAAACAATGGAACCACATGAACAATACGCCAATCCTCCGGCACAATCCCCGTTTCTAATGACATCTGAAAGATCTCCGTCAGAGCTCCTGCTATCTCTACACAAACTTCCCTCAAGGTCCTGGGGAATATTCGGTCAGGATCCGGAGATTTAACCACTTTTAAATTTCTTAAAAGCGCCAGTACTTCCACCTCTTTAATTGTCATAGGTTCCATAACTTCCTTACTTGTTTCCCACACCTTACACCATTCAATATCCTTCTCCTTAGTGAATACCGAAGAGAAGAAATCGTTCAAAATCTCTCCCATCTCCCTCGGCTCCACACATAGCTGACCACCCTGATTCTCTAAGGGACCAATTTTATCCCTCACTATCCTCTTGCTTTTAATATAACTGTAGAAGCCTTTCGGATTTACTTCCACCTTATTTGCCAAACCAAACTCGTAACTTCTTTTAGCTTTTCTAATCTCTTTCTTAAGTTTCCTTTTACATTCTTTATATTCCTCGAGCAATTCCTTTACTCCATGCTGCCTATATCTATTGTAGACATCCCTCTTTTTTCGAACCAAGTTTCTAATATCCCTTGAAAACCATGGCGCTTTCAAACCTTTAACCTTTCCTTTCAACCGAACAAGAACATAAAGATTCTGTACCCTCATAATTTCACCCTTAAATGACCTCCATTTCTCTATTACATCCTTCCCATAAAACAACTTGACCCAATTCACTCTCTCTAAATCCCTGCGCATCTCCTCAAAGTTAGCCTTTCTCCAATAAAAAATCTCAACTCTAGGTCCAGTCCTGTCCTTCTCCATAATTATATTGAAGCTAATGCTATTGTGATCACTGGACCCGAAGTGCTCCCCAACACATACATCTGTCAGCTGACCTATCGCATTCCCTAACAGGAGATCCAACACTGCCCCATCTCTAGTCGGTACGTCTATGTATTGTTGCAAAAAACTATCCTGCACACATTTCACAAACTCTAAACCATCCAGCCCTTTTACAGAATGAGCTTCTCAATCTATGTATGGAAAATTAAAATCTCCCACAATCACCACCTTGTGTTTACTACAAATATCTGCTATCTCCTTACACATTTGCTCTTCCAACTCACGCTCCCCATTAGCGTGGAAATAGAAGCATTTAGTGTAAACAATGCAATTTTATTTAAGTCAAGTTTATATCCTGAAAATTGTCCAAAATCATTTATTATGTCCATAAGATGAGGAATGGATTCTTCAGGGTTCTAAATATAAACCAAAAGATCATCTGCGGAAAGAGAAATCTTATGTATAGTCCCATTTATAGAGACACCATAAATATTTTTACCTTCACGAAGTATTATGGCCAAAGGCTCCCGTACAAGATTAAATAATAAAGGGCTTAATGGACATCCCTGTCTAGTACCTCGTGAAAGTGAAATAAAGAGGACCTAAGATTATCCGTAATAACAGTAGCAGTAGGATTCTTATGGATCATTTGAATCCATCTATTAAATTAATACCAAAACAATTTTTTTCTAATACCTTAAACAGATATGCCCACTCAACTCTATCAAATGCCTTTTCTGCATCAATAGAAATAACACATTGGGGTTTCTTAGATAATGATGAATATATAATTTTAATCAATCTCGGAACATTGGGCAAAGAGTAGCGGCCTTTAATAAAGCCTGTTTGTGCCATAGAAATAATTTTGTTATAATTTCAAAACCGTTAGCCATATCCTAGAGAGAATTTTTGCGTCCACGTTTAATTTTGAAATATGTCTATATGATGAACATTCAGTAGGATCTTTATCTTTCTTAAGGATTACGGAAACAGAAGCTTCAAAAAAAGAATAAGGTAAAATGCCCTTCTCAAAAGATTCATGAAATATTTCCAATAGATATGGAGAGAGTAATTGTTTTTTGTAAAATCCTACCAAATAGCCATCAAGTCCAGGAGCTTTATCTGATTGCATTGACAACATAGCTTTCTGAATTTCATGCTCAGTGATTGGAGCATCAAGCATCTGTTGATCTTCATCCGTAATTTGAGGAAATTAAATCTTATGTAAAAAAGCATTCATGTTAGAGGAATCTGCTAGAAACTGAGATTTATAAACATCAGAATAAAAATCCTGAAAAACATGATTAATGTCTTCATGGTTACTACCTAAATCCCCATTATCTTTACGAATCTTTAAAATCCGTCCTTTAGCTCTCGCTGCCCTTAATTGGGAAGCTAAGTGCTTATTGTTTTCTCCCCAGAAATATAAAACTGAATTTTTAATTTAAGCAAATATCGTTCAATAGGATAAGTTAACGATAAGTTATATTGTAGTTGTAATTCCACACTTCTTTTAAACAAATCGATATTTGGAGAGGTTGCATTGGTGTAATCTAAATCTTTAATTTGTTTAGAAATTTTATCCGATTCCATTCTTGTCTGTTTCTTCAGCATACCTTCCTACGAAATAATCTGATCACGTAAATAAGCTTTTAATGTATCCCAAATCACTGACTTTGAAACGTTTCCTGTATTATCAAAGATGAAAAAAAATCTGTTTTATCTGAGTTTCAATAAACTCAACAAATTCTGAACTTTGTAACAAATGTTCTGGGAGGCGACAAAGTGGTCTTGTAGAAGCAAACTTTTTCGGTTCAAATAATTGGTTTAAAGGATATTGATTTTAAATAGTGAAATTAAAATAGCGGAAAACAGAAATGATATGAAAGGGTGAGGTAATGTTCATGGGTTCAATGTCCATTTATAACCCGACGGCAGAGGGGTGGGGTGGGGTGAAGCTGTTACTGAATCCCTCAGCGTGTGTCTTCAGGTTTCTGTTCCTCCTTCCCGATCGATGATGACGTTGAGAGGAGGGGATGTCCAGGGTGACGGGATTCCTTTTTGATGAACGCCGCCTTTATGCGGCACCTCTCCTTGAAGGTGTCTTGGATACAAAGGAGGATGGTACCCATGATGATTTTACAATATTCTGTAGCTTCTTTCGATCCTCCGGAGTTGCCAACCTACCACCTACCCCCCTCCACCATCGCACCGCAGCCAGTCCGAATGCCCCCCACTGCACACCTGTAGACCTTTTCCAGTGTTTTAGTTGAAAAACCAAATTTCCTCAAACACTTTAGGAAATACTGCCGCATCAATGTGTTGGGACCATTTTAGATCCACAGACATCTTGACGCACAGGAACTTGAAATTACTGATTTTCTCCAGTTCTGATCCCCCTGTGAGAATTGGCCCGTGTTCCCTCGTCCTACTCTTTCTGAAGTCGACAATCAGCTTTTTGGTCTCCCTGAGACTAACTGCAAGCCTGCTGCTGTGACATCACACAACCAGTAGGTGTCGCTGCAGCAACACCTCCCTGTACTTCCCTGCATTCATTTTACCCTCTAACTTCACAAGCCTTCCAGGGCCTGCTGTAGTGAAGCATCCCCACGGCATGATGCAGCCACAACCATGCTTCACGGTTTTTGACGGTGTGCTGTGCTTGGCTCATGGCAAACATAGCATTTATTCTGATGGCCAAAATTTAGGTTAGGTAATGCTAATGGGGAGATATTAAACATCATTTCGGAGGGGGCGAAGAGAAGAGACGGAGGATGGGGCGGTTGGCGCACAAGTAGGGGCAGCTTTCAGGGAGTTTGTGAGGAAGGATAGGCAGATGATAGAACACGAAAACACTCAGCCTGGTGATTTGAGATGAGTCTACTTTAATGTAAAGAGTATCTTAAACAAGGCAACTGTTCTTAGAGCACGGGACAATACGTGAGACTATGACTTTCTAGACATTGCAGGGACTTGGATATCTCAGTGGCAGGAAGGTTGAGTGTACCGGGCTTTATATATTTCACAACGGACAGGAAGGGAGGTAAAAGAGGAGGAGCGTGGCATTGTTAATCAGGGATATTGTCTGGTTTGCAGAAAAGGAGGAAGTCATGGAATTATTCTGCACTGAGGGAGCGCAGGCGGAAAGCAGAAACAAGAAAGAGGCAAAAACTCTCCTATAGACCCAGCAATCCTAACAGGGATATCGAGGAGAAAATACAGTACAGAGGCAGATTCTGGAACGGTGAAATAATGATAGGGTTCTTCTGATGGAAAATTTTAATTTTCCTGATATTGACTGGCCCTTAGTGCAGGGGGTTTCGTTTGTTTTGTCTGCTCGTGAAGTTTTCTGGTCTCAATATGTCGAGTGCGTGGTTGCTTTTCCCGCGCCCATGCTGATGCAACAAATTCATCAACTTCGCCTCAAAATTCCAACTGTCCTCAACTTTGCTGTTGAATTTCTGACACTGCTCTGATCCCCTCTCCTTTAACATTCCCCATTCCCCTTTCCCTTTCTATCTCCTTAACTCCCCGTAACCTCCCTCTGTTCCTCTTCTCCCTTCCTCTTTCTTCCGTAGTCTTATTTCCTCACCAGTTAGACAGCCTCCCTCTCCTGCCCTCTATCTCTTCCGCAAACCAAGTGAACAGCTCCTTACCTCAGCTCACCCCCTTACCCTTTTTCTGACTACCACACGCCACTTTGTTCTTCTTCCTCCACTTTCGGTACTCTCTTAGTCTGACTCCTTCGAACCTCCTTTCCAGTCCTGATGAAGGGACTGGACCCCGAAATGGCAAATGTTTACTATATTCCACTTCTACCTTCTGCTGCCTAGCCTGTTGAGTTCCTCCGGCATTTTCTGCGTGTGACGTACCCGCAACGCTGTGAAAGCATCAGCAGCAATGGAACACACCCGGAGTCTGGTTTTGCTGTTAACAAACCACTATTTTATTAGTAACTATGTCATCTAGTAACCTAATCCGGTAAATCAAGAGTTAACGGTGTTGCGCATATAGAGGTGCAAATATATAAATCCACAAAACTTCATCAAACTCAGGTGGTAAGTGATACAGTTTTGCTATGTTGTGTTAGACAGTTCAGTTTAAATGCACAGGTTAATTAATACGAGATGTTTGTAATCCAAAGGCGAATGTTGTGAGACGGCAATTACATCGATATTCCACGACAGCAATACGAAATAGCAATTGCAGGAGGTTTTATCTCCGAAGTTGTTCCACTGCACACACGAAATATCACCGACAGTGATCTTCAACGAACATCCTTTCAACACACGTGGTACCACACCCGGATTCAGCTGCGGGAAATCCCAAAGTGGTGGCGACACTCTCTCTTGTCTTCTCTGCAAAACATCTTGTTGCAGAACTTGTGAGAGTCACTTGTCAATACTCAGCATCGATCTTAATTCACACCCTTTCGGGCCACTGATAGTTTAAACCCGCGACCGACTCACTCGTGTCTTCCATTGACCGAATCCATCTTGACTCTGAACTGTGTGAGTCTGTGTGTCCGTGACTGTCCCTGTGAAAAGTAAACAAGCTGCAGAGAAACCGTAACATCATTTGTCCATCAAATAACTCCACCTCTCTCTCTCTCTCTCTCTCTCTCTCTCTCTCTCTCTCTCTCTCTCTCTCTCTCTCTCTCTCTCTCTCTCTCTCTCTCTCTCTCTCTCTCTCTCTCTCTCTCTCTCTCTCTCTCGAGCATATCAAACAGTGTCCGAAGGTCAGTCTCATTCACCCGGGGTTTAAAATTGACAGCCCACAGAAAAACTGAACCCTAGGAGTACATAGCATGTGTCACTCTATATTTCCCGCATTCCCAGGTTTTCTCGGGGTCCCCATCTCTGCTGCGTGTTTGCCGTTACTAAGGATTTATTCATTTCCTGTAAGATCCTGCATCAGTCTGTCTTGGAGGGTGACGAGGCAAAGAATTCAGCGTGAGTGTTCATGACATTAAAATGCAGTCGTGGAGGTGTTTGTACTGACGGGGTATTGCCGACCCTTGGAATTCTCTCTCATTGACAGCTCTAAGGGTGGTGACGGTTCTGGGAGTGCAGTGAGGGCTGGCAAGTTGCGCCTGTCTTTGAATATGCCCTGTTTAGAGATGGAACAACCAGTCATTGGACTGTTTGGAATTGACAATGTACGGGTCGGGACATGGATGTGACACCAAGATCAGATTGGACGAGATCTTCACGCTGGGTGGAGCGGAAAGAAGGTGTCAGACGGTCTGTTCCACGTCTCGTGTTCACTGAATTATTAATGACCGGTTAACGTGTCCAGTTTGCGAACTTGAAAGAGAAATGGAAATCTGAAGTTTCAGCTCCTACCTTGTCAATCTCCCTCACCGTTCTTTCATAACGATTGTTTCGGGAATCGCAAATTCGACACATCTTCATAGATCATCTGGTGGCGTGAGATCGCAAGGCATTTTGACCTAACCGGAGTGTAATGTGCTCTGGACTCCATGTGTAATTTCGTTCAAACACTGCGAGCTTGAAACAATGTTTCGCACCTTCATTATCCAAAGTCTTTGTTATAAACCCACAAGGCTACTTGTCTTCAGAGCATCTCACAGTTACATGCCAAAGTAACGGTGTCCCCGCATTGCCCAACAAAATCCTCCCGAATATCAGCATTAACAAACCAAATGCCATTGAATCACTGTTTCTGCAAAGTAGCTTTTGTTCAGTGTGTCAGCGGGAACAGCGGCTGTTGTTGCAAATTGTCCTCTTGAGGATCAGCTCTAACAAACAACAACGAACAAGCGAAAGACATGCCTCCCGTTTGCAGAACACATGTAAAGGCGTGGTAATTCAGAGGGGTCCCTCATTTATCACCCAAATAGAATTCCCTACATATGAGAAGGGTATTGCTGTATTCGGCAGCTCAGCTCAGGAATTTCAGCGGCCGGGCATGACAAAAGGAGAAACACAACTGCACGCGGCGATAAATGACACCGGCGGCAATACAGTGACGGCAGGACTTTCACTGGCAGAGTTGAAAGAGCATCAGCGCAGAAAACAGGCAGGACGGTGTCACCACAAGGGGGCAGTGTGGAAGATACGGACATGAGATTAATATGGGAGCAACGGTCACACGCCTCCCCGAGCCGCTCCACCTTGCGCCTCGTCTCCTTCAATCTCCAGGATCTGTTCTGTCTCCTTAGCATCGCCTCATCTGATTTTAAAATTCTGGTCCTGCGCCTGAAAGTGACCAGAATTCGACGGAGAAGCGAAGTCGACTGGAGAAGGAAGGGGCACAGTGGATAGCAGCCCGGAGTGAAACGACGGGGAGCAGTGTAAATGTTCTGTAACACTTTCGAGGCCAATGTACTTTCAATAGAAAGCACAGCACAGGGCCGAACGGCAAGAATGCTGTTTCGCAGGAAAGAAACATAGGAAATCAGAGCAGCAGTTAGACATTCAAAGCCTCAAGACTGATCTGTCAGTCAACAAACTCAAGGCAGATCGATATCGTCCAATTCCTTTGATGACGTGTAATATTTTAATTCAGTCAGGGATGGGCACTTCACAACCCTCCAGTGTATTTAATTCCGGAGATTCACCACTTATTGAATGTAGAACCCATCCCTTATTTTTCTATCCGTGCTATTTCCATAATATTGTTTGCACAATTTGTTTGTATTTATTTATTCATTTATCTAGTTGTCTATTTATTTGTTAGTTTGTTTGGTCACCACAAGGGGGCAGTGTGGAAGAAACAGACCCGAGGTGAACATGGGAGCAACGGTCGCACGCCTCCCCGAGCCGCTCCCCCCACCCCCCGCCCCCCGCGCCTTGTCTCTTTCAACCTCCAAGGTCTTTTCTGGATCCTTAGAATCGCCTTGTCTGATTTCAAAACATTGCACCGAGCGCGTAAAATAATTAAAATACCTCTTCAGATATACAGCAGCAATTTCCAGCATCACACAAATCTGTAAGACGTTCATCTTCAGAGCCGTTATCGCTGCAATCTTCAGACAATTAAGCACAAAGCAACACGCGAATTGTCTACATGCACCGGCGATCACGCGAATTCCACATAAACATTAAAGATTCGTCCAACAAGCCTGCCAGCGGTTCAGGTCCTGCTCCTGGAAGTGCACGGAATTGGCCAGAGAACCGAAGTCGACCAGAGGAGCAAGGGGTACGGTGGATATCAGCCCAGAGTGAAGCGAGGGGGCACAGTGTAACTGTTCTGTAGCATTGTTCCGTCCAATGTACTTTCATTAGAGAGAAGAGCACAGTGCTGAAGGTTAAAATTCCTGTTTCGAAGGGAAACGAAGGATTTCAATAAGAAAACGATAAGAACATCGGAAATTGGAGCATCAGTTAGACAGTCACAGCCTTAAGCCTGCTCTGTCAGTCAACAAATTCAAGGCAGATCTATGAATTCCAATTCGTTTGATGACGAGTAATCTTTGAATTCAGTCAGGGGTGGGCACTCCACAACCCTCCAGTGAAGTGAATTCCAGAGATTCACCGCTTATTGAATGCAGAACCTGTCTCTTATTTTGGTATCTATGCCATTTGTTTACATTTGTTTTCACGGTTTGATCTTTTTTCCTGCACATGAGTGTTTGACGGTCTTTTAATGGGGTCTATTTGGGTTCTCTGTGTCACCGAGACGGCTCACCTCCCACACTCTGAATGCCGCGTTCCAGCCCAAGGAGCTCTCAGTCCACCAGGCAGACCGCTTGCCCGCGTCAGATAGCAACAGCGCAGCTTCGCCTCTTTCATGATAAACTCATCATGGTGCTCGGACGTGTGACTCCGAGAGGAAGCGGGTATTTCTTCCATGTCCACAGAATATGCGTCTTGGTCCTCTAACTGAGGAAATCCCCAATCACCATAGCACTCCTCTTCCACCATTCGCTTCTGGGCCACAGAGTTGTTCGCAGAATCTTCTTCCTGGTCATTCCCACGCCCCGGCAACCTACCAACCCCATCTAAAGCGATATACTTATTATTGAGGGGCATGGCCACAAGGGGGCACTGCTCTTGCTGTATATTCCGTTCCACTCTCCTGCCGATCACCCATGATACTGCCCCCTTCATCTCGGGCGACTCCCTCCCTGTTGCTTCTACCTATCACCTCCTCATTGTCCTGTGTGAATCGAAGCTCATCGAACAGCAACTCCCGTTCCTCAACATGCTTCCTCAGGAGCTGCACCCGATGCACATTGTGCAGATGTGTTTATGCGGGGGATAGAGGTGGTATCTCAGTTTCCCTAAATCTCACACAAGGAACACGACACTGACTCCACATCTATTCTCAGCGTGATAGCTATGCCATAACACTGAAAAGAAATCAAATTACCAGAAACTTCATTCCTTATTTCGAGCATGCGTCTGCGTTTGTCCAAGCGTGATCACGCCTAAGCTTGTTTAACTAAAGGCGGCCCACGCTGACAATTCCCCACTCCAGCAATGGCCACTCCAGCAATGGCCGCTCCAGCAATGGGGAATCCTTCACCATCGGGGAGACCCATTCAGAGAATTGCCATCACTGCTGTCATAAACGCCAGGCGGCGTAACATAAATACACAATAAATGCATAAAATGTACAAATTATGTAAATACGTAAACAACTGAATGAACGAATAAATAAAGGAAATAACAAAATAGTAAATGAACAAATAAATAAAAGAGGAACTGTGAGGTCGAATTCATGGATCAATGGATCGTTCAGAAATCCGATTGCAGAGACAGCAGGTAAATCATTGAGCGTGGGTCTTCAGAGTCATGTCCCTTCTTCCGGATGGTGGCATTGAGACAGCAGGTAAATCATTGAGCGTGGGTCTTCAGAGTCATGTCCCTTCTTCCGGATGGTGGCAATGAGACAGCAGGTAAATCATTGAGCGGGTCTTCAGAGTCATGTCCCTTCTTCCGGATGGTGGCATTGAGACAGCAGGTAAATCATTGAGCGGGTCTTCAGAGTCATGTCCCTTCTTCCGGATGGTGGCAATGAGACAGCAGGTAAATCATTGAGCGTGGGTCTTCAGAGTCATGTCCCTTCTTCCGGATGGTGGCATTGAGACAGCAGGTAAATCATTGAGCGGGTCTTCAGAGTCGTGTCCCTTCTTCCGGATGGTGGCAATGAGACAGCAGGTAAATCATTGAGCGTGGGTCTTCAGAGTCATGTCCCTTCTTCCGGATGGTGGCATTGAGACAGCAGGTAAATCATTGAGCGGGTCTTCAGAGTCATGTCCCTTCTTCCGGATGGTGGCATTGAGACAGCAGGTAAATCATTGAGCGTGGGTCTTCAGAGTCATGTCCCTTCTTCCGGATGGTGGCATTGAGACAGCAGGTAAATCATTGAGCGTGGGTCTTCAGAGTCATGTCCCTTCTTCCGGATGGTGGCAATGAGACAGCAGGTAAATCATTGAGCGTGGGTCTTCAGAGTCATGTCCCTTCTTCCGGATGGTGGCATTGAGACAGCAGGTAAATCATTGAGCGTGGGTCTTCAGAGTCATGTCCCTTCTTCCGGATGGTGGCATTGAGACAGCAGGTAAATCATTGAGCGTGGGTCTTCAGAGTCATGTCCCTTCTTCCGGATGGTGGCATTGAGACAGCAGGTAAATCATTGAGCGTGGGTCTTCAGAGTCATGTCCCTTCTTCCGGATGGTGGCATTGAGACAGCAGGTAAATCATTGAGCGGGTCTTCAGAGTCATGTCCCTTCTTCCGGATGGTGGCATTGAGACAGCAGGTAAATCATTGAGCGGGTCTTCAGAGTCATGTCCCTTCTTCCGGATGGTGGCATTGAGACAAGAGCACATCCCGGATGGTCGTAATGAGACAAGAGCACATTCCGGATGGTAGCAACGTGACAAGAACATATACCGATGGTAGTAATGAGAGGAGAACATATCTCGGATGGTAGTAATGAGACAAGAGCATATTCCGGATGGTAGTAATGAGACAAGAGCATATCCCGGATGGTAGTAATGAGACAATAGCATATCTGGGAAGGTAGTAATGAGAGGAAAGCATATCCCAGACTGTAATAATGAGAAGGGAGCATTGAGCGGTTCTAACTAATGATAAGTGAGCATATTCCGGATGCCTCTAATGGGAAGGGCTCATATTCCGAATGCCGATGGCGAGGGTCTTTAACTGGGGACCTGGACTTCTGGAGGCGCAACGTTTTCAAGATGTCCTGGATTATGGTGAGGCTTGTACCGTGATGGATGTGATTGTGTACACAACTGTTTGCAATCTGTGTCGATCCCGGGCATTGGAGCCGCACACCAGACGGTGATGGAAACAGTCAGAACGCTCCCCACCTTGCAGGTCCGTACATATCCCGGTCTTTGTTGACATAACAATACCAGATCTCCTCCATCACCGTATAGAATCCAGCCGCTGACGTGCGGCGACAACACTCAACCATTCTATCTATTTCAGAGGAGTGTAGTTTTGAGGAAAGTGCCACCTCAGCTGGTTAAACATGACAGCAGATGTTCGAAGGCCGAATAGCCTTTTGTTTATTCAGCTCCTTAAATTTGTTTATTTTCCTCGCTTCTCATTCTGCAAACCAAACAGCTCCTACGCACTCTCGACATCTGCCACGGAGACCAGTAATTACGGCTCAATCTCCGAATGTAACAGAGACAGGCGCCGCTCTCTCGTGATCGCGTGGATGACGTTCACTTTACTCTCTCTCTTTCTCTTCATGTCGGTGGGTGAGAGAAACTCTCTTTGAGATCATTATCGTATTCCACACAGCAGCAGATAGTTGTAGAACAGCACACAGGATTTGATGTAGATTTGAGCAAAGTACAGATTCTCTGATCCAATCAGCGCTGCCGCCCGTGACGTCAGAATCCAGATATCTGACCCGCAAACCAGGAAGTGCGGCTCAGTCTCCGAGTGTAACAGAGATCGGCGCTGCTCTCTCGGGATGTCGGGACTGGCCTTCGCAGCTCTCGTTCTTTGTCTCCACATTACGGCGGGTGAGGGTCACTCTCTCGAACCCTCAGTGGTCGGATAACCATCAGAGCGGCGGGTGGTAGGAGGCATGAAGATCAGGTTATAATTATCGACCTTACTGAGCTAAGAACAGATCCCTGGTATCTGTACAGATTGTGTTAGTGCAGGTCCCAAGTCTATCCGTGTTTGTCGCTTTTCCCTCATATGATTTTCTCTTTCTCAGGTGAGTCCCAGCAGCTTACTATTATCGTTGAGCACAGCCAGGTAAATGTCACCGCTGGGGGTGATGCGCTTTTTTCAGTCCGGCCGTCGGGCAACGTCAGCAGTGGAAGCTGGATTTTTAATGGTGGAACAATCGCCCAGTGGATCGGTCAGACCGGGATTCTAGATAATAGGTACCGATCGCGGATAGAGTTATTTCCACACAACGGGTCGCTTCTGCTGAAGTCGGTGAACGTGCTGGACAGCGGGGAATACCGTGTGAATATGGTTCCAACTAGCGGCTCCCAACCCTCAGCGACCGTCACTCTGCGTGTCACTGGTAAGTGAGACAGAGTCATGCGATCTCGGACTATAACTTTCATTTTATTCCTGTGGGGAAAGAATACAATACAACCTTTATGGTGGTCGCAGAACCTGGACTCCAGTGAACTCTGCCAGACCTGCTCTCGGACTGTTCAGTTCTCACTGTTGTGCGTGGCTGTGTATCCCCGTTTCTGTTTGCAGGCTGCTCGCACTTGTCCGTGCCGAATGTCAGTTCCGTCTTCAAGGCCATCAAGTAATCATTTGTGCTGTATTTTACTCTATTTTTGCAAACGGACTGTTTCTCCAGTCAGCTGGAAATGATCAGTTCTAAATCATCTAGCGGAAAGTTTAACGATGTTCCCCTCCCCAGTGCCGCCCACATGTCTATGACAGTATAGAAACATAGAAACATAGAAAACCTACAGCACAATACAGGCCCTTTGGCCCACAAGGTTGTACCGAACATCTCCCTGCCTTAGAAATTACTAGGCTTACATATAACCTCCATTTTTCTAAGCTCCACTTACCTATCCAAAAGTCTCTTTAAAGCCCCTATCGTATCCGCCTCCACCACCGTTGCCGACAGCCCATTCCACGCACTCACCACTCTCTGCCTAAAAGACTTACCCCTGATATCTCCTCTGTACCTACTACCCGGCGCCTTAAAACTGTGTCCTACTATAGCAACCATTTCAGCCCTGGGAAAATGCCTCTGACTATCCACACGATCAATACTTCTCATCACCTTGTACACCTCTATCAGTCACCTCTCATGCTCCGTCCCTCCAAGGAGAAAAGGCCGAGTTCACTCAACCTGTTTTCATTAGGCATGCTCCCTAATCCAGGCAACAACCTTGTAAATCCCCTCTGCACCCTTTCTATGGCTTCCACATTCTTCCGGTCTTAAGGCGACCAGAATATTGACAGCATTGTGTAGTAATTTGCTTTAAGCAGAATATATCTCCTTGGAGCCATCATTTCAGCACAGTACGTTACACGTGATCCATGATCTGTGGTATTTTTACAGAAGCCGTATCCAGGCCCAACACCACATCGAATGACGCTGACTCGGTAGAACACAATGACACAGTTAGTTTGGAGTGCATGGCAAGAGGGAGACATGATTCCTATTCGTGGTTAATGAAAAGCAGGACAGTTAGCTCTGACGTTACGATTACCGTGAGCAGCACATCGACTGAACGTTTACCGCCAGTATCGCTGTATTAACCCATGTGTCCAATACAGATTATATTTTAAATGGAGAAAAAAAACAACAAAAGAGAATGTTGTGCAAAGGGACTTGGCTGTCCTTGTGTAGGATTGTCTAAAGGTTAATTTAGAGGTTGAGTCTGTTGTGAGGAAGGGAAATGCGATGTTAGCATTCGTTTCAAGAGGACAAGAATATAAAAGTAAGCATATAACATTGAAAGTTTATAAAACACTGCCGAGGATTCAATTGGAGTATTGTGAGCAGTTTTGGTCCCTTGCCCGAGAATGGATGTGCTGAAATTGGAGAGGGTTCAAAGGGGGTTCACGAAAATGATTCCAGGATTGAAAGACTTGTCATAATATGAGCCTTTAATGTCTCTGAGCCTGTATTCACTAGAATGCAGAAGAGTTGAGAGGAAGGAAACTGTCTATCAGGTCACCCCTCATTCTTCTGAATTCCAGTGAATACAGACACAAAGCATCAAATGTTCGTCATATGAAAACAATAGACTCATGTGAGTGAACTTCCTTTGAAGCCCTTCAGTTTCAACACATCCTTTCCAAGAACAGTGCCCCAAATCTGCTCACAATATTCCAGGTGAGGCCTCACTGGTGCTTAAACAGTTGAAAGGTCACATCTTTGCTTTTACAAACTCGTCCACATGAAATGAATGCTAATATCGCATTCTCCCCGTATCCCTTGATGCCCTGACCAATAGAAAATCTGTCAACCTCTGCGTTAAATATACATAAAGACTTGGTCTCCACCTCTGCTTGTGGCAAACAATTCCACGGATTTACAACCACTTCTGAAGAAATACCCTTTCAGCTCCCTTCTAAAACGAGGTTTTTCTATTATTAGCTGTGTCATCTTGATGTTGACTCTCCCACCACAGGAATCATCCGCTCCACATCCATTCGAGCTGTGCTGTCTGGTCCTGGACTCCCACACTATAGGAAACATCCTCTCCACATCCACTCGATCTATGTCCTGTGGTCCTAGACTCCCCCACTACAGGAAACATCCTCTCCACATCCACTCTATCTGTGTCCTCTGGTCCTAGACTCCCCCACTATAGGGAACATCCTGTCAACACGGTTGAAAGACTTTGGGAGTTAGGAGGATGGTTAGTCTGAGACCTTATTCTCAGGGCGTGGGAGGCCGTGGACACATCCTCTCCACATACTCTAACAAGGCCTCTCACCATTCGATAGTTGTCTATAGGGTCACCCCTCATTCTTCTGAATTCCAGTGAATACAGACCCAAAGCCATCAAATGCTCTTTGTATGAAAATCATTCAATGATAGACTCATATGAGTGAATTTCCTTTGAAGCCGTTCAACTTCAACACATCCATTCCAAGAAAAATGACCTAAATCTGCTCACAGTACACCGGGTGAGACCTCACTGGTGCTTTAAAAGTTAAAGGAAAACATCGTTGCTTTTACAATTTCGTCCACTTGAAATGAATGCTAACATTGTATTTGCCTTCCTGACCACAAAATCAACATGAACATTAACTTTAGAAAGGGTGCAGAGGAGATTTACAAGGATGTTGCCTGGATTGGAGAGCATGCCTTATGAAAGTAGGTTGAGTGAACTCGGCCTTTTCTCCTTGGAGTGACGGAGGATGAGAGGTGACCTGATAGAGGTGTACAAGATGATCAGGGGCATTGATCGTGTGGATAGTCAGGGGCTTTTTCCCAGGGCTCAAATGGTTGCCACGAGAGGTGTGTAAGATCATGAGAAGTGTTGATCGTGTGGATAGACAGATGTTTTTTCCCAGTGCTGAAATAGAACATAGAGCATAGAAGGGTACAGCACAGTGCAGGCAATTCGGCCCACAATGTTGTGCCGACCCTCAAACCCTGCCTCCCTTATAGCCCTTCACCTTAAATTCCTCCATATACCTGTCTAGTAGTCTCTTAAACTTCACTGGTGTATCTGCCTCAGGCAGTGCATTCCACGCACCAACCATTCTCTGAGTGAAAAACCTTCCTCTAGTATCCTTCTTGAACTTCCCTCCCCTTACCTTAAAGCCACGTCCTCTTGTATTGAGCAGTGGTGCCCTGGGGAAGAGGCGCTGGCTGTCCACTCTGTCTATTCCTTTTAATATCTTGTACACTTCTATCATGTCTCCTCTCATCTTCCTTCTCTCCAAAGAGTAAAGCCCTAGCTCCCTTAATCTCTGATCATAATCCATACTCTCTAAAGCAAGCAGCATCCTGGTAAATCTCCTCTGTACCCTTTCCAATGCTTCCACACCCTTCCTATACTGAGGCCACCAGAACTGGACGCAGTACTCCAAGTGTGGCCTAACTGGAGTTTTATAGAGCTGCATCATTACATCGCGTCTCTTAAACTCTATCCCTTGACTTATGAAAGCTAACACCCCATAAGCTTTCTTAACTACCCTGTCTACCTGTGAGGCAAGTTTCAGGGATCTGCGGACATGTACCCCCAGATCCCTCTGCTCCTCCAAACTGCCATGTATCCTGCCATTTACTTTGTACTCTGCCTTGGAGTTTGTTTTTCCACAGTGTGCCATCTCACACTTCTCCGGGTTGAACTCCATCTTCCACTTCTCAGCCCACGTCTGCATCGTATCAATGTCTCTCTGCAATCTTCGACAATCCTCTACACTATCTACAACACCACCAACCTTTGTGTCGTCTGCAAATTTGCCAACCCTCCCTTCTACCCCCACATCCAGGTCGTTAATAAATATCACAAAAAGTAGAGGTCCCTGAACAGATACTTGTGGGACACCACTAGTCACAACCCTCCAATCCGAATGTACTCACTCCACCACGAACCTCTGCTTTCTGCAGGCAAGCCAATTCTGAATCCACCTGGCCAAACTTCCCTGGATCCCATGCCTTCTGACTTTCTGAATAAGCCTACCGTGTGGAACTTTGTCAAATGCCTTACTAAAATCCATGTAGATCACATCCACTACACTACCCTCATCTAAATGCCTGCTCACATTCTCAAACAACCCTATCAAGCTTGTTAGGCACGATCTGCCCTTCACAAACCATGCTGACTGTCCCTGATCAGACCAAGATTCTCTAAATACCCATAGATCCTATCTCTAAGAATCTTTTCCAACAGCTTTACCACCACGGACATAAGGCTCACTGGTCTATAATAACCTGGACTATCCCTACTAACTTTTTTGAACAAGGGGACAACATACGCCTCCCTCTAATCCTCCGGTACCATTCCCGTGGACAACAAGGACATAAAGATCCTAGCCAGAAGTTCAGCAATCTCTTCCCGCGACTCGTGGAACAGCCGAGGGAATATTCCGTCAAGCCCCGGGGACTTATCCGTCCTCGTGTATTTTAACAACTCCAACACCTCCTATCCCTTAATATCAACATGCTCCAGAACATCAACCTCACTCATATTGTCCTCACGGTCATCATGTTCCTTCTCATTGGTGAATACTGAAGAGAAGTATTTAATGAGGACCTCGTTCACTTCCACAGACTCCAGGCACATCTTCCAGCTTTTATCTCTAATCGGTTCTACCTTCACTCTTGTCATCCTTTTGTGTTTCACAGAAATGAAGAATGCCTTGGGGTTTTCCTTTACCCTACTCGCCAAGGCCTTCTCTTGGCCCCTTCTTGCTCTTCTTGGCCCCTTCGTAAGCTCCTTTCTTGCTACCCTATATTCCTCAATAGACCCATCTGATCCTTGCTTCCTAAACCTCATGTATGCTGCCTTCTTCTACCTGACTAGATTTTCCTCCTCACTCGTCACCCATGGTTACTTCATCCTACCATTCTTTATCTTCCTCACCGGGTCAAATTTATCCCTAACATCCTGCAAGAGATCCTTAAACATCGACAACATGTCCATAGTACATTTCCCTGCAAAAACTTCATCCCAATTCACACCCGCAAGTTCTAGCCTTATAGCCTCATAATTTGCCCTTCCTCAATTAAAAGTTTTCCTGTCCTCTCTGATTCTATCCTTTTCCATCATAATGCTAAAGGCCAGGGAGCGGTGATCACTGTAACCCAGAAGCTCACCCACTGACAGATCAGTGAACTAACCCGGTTCGTTACTTAATACTAGATCTAGTAAGGCATTCCCCTTAGTCGGCCTGTCAACATACTGTGACAGGAATCCTTAACAAACTCTGCCCCATCTAAACCCTTGGAACTAATCAGGTGCCAATCAATATTAGGGAAATTAAAGTCAACCATGACAACAACCCTGTTAGTTTTTGCACCTTTACAAAATCTGCCTCCCAATCTTCTGCTCGGTATCTCTGCTGCGACCAGGGGGCCTATAGAATACCCCCAGTAAGGTAACTGCTCCCTTCCTGTTCCTGACTTCCACCCATACTGACTCAAAAGAGGATCCTGCTGCATTACCCACCCTTTCTGTAGCTGTAATAGTATCCCTGACCAGTAATGCCACCCCTCCTCCCCTCGCTCTCATCCTTTAAAAGCACTGAAATCCAGGAATATTGAGAATCCATTCCTGCCCTGGTGCCAGCCAAGTCTCCGTATTGGCCACTACATCATAATTCCATGTATGTATCCAAGCTCTCAGTTCATCACCTTTGTTCCTGAAGCTTCTTGCATTGAAGTACACACACTTTAGTCCTTCTACCTTACTACCTTTACACCCTTTATTCTGCTTCTCTTTCCTCAAAGCCTCTCTATATGTTAGATCTGGCTTTACTCCATGCACTTCTTTCACTGCTCTATCGCTCCGGGTCTCATCTCCCTTCCAAATTAGTTTAAACCCTCCCAAACCATGCTAGCAAACCTACCTGCAAGGATATTGCTCCCCCTCGAGTTCAGCTGCAACCCATCCAATCTGTACAGGTCCCACCTTCCCCAGAAGAGATCCCAATGGTCTAAAAATCTAAAACCCTGCCCCCTGCACCAACTCCTCAGCCACGCAATCAACTGCCATCTCCTCCAATTCCTACCATCACTATCACGTAGCACTGGCAGCAATCCTGAGAACACCACCCTTGAGGTCCTGTTCTTCAGCCTTCTGCCTAGTTCCCGAAACTCGCACTTCAGGACCTCATCCCTCTTTCTGCCTATGTCGTTGGTACCGATATGTATCAAGACTTCTGGTTGCTTTCCCTCTCGTACCAGGATGTCATGTACCCGGTCAGACACATCCCGGACCCTGGCACCCGGGAGGCAACAAACCATGCGGGTTTCCTTCTCACGTCCACAAAATCTACTCTCTGCTCCCCTGACTATAGAGTCTCCAATGACGACAGCTCTCCTCTTCTCCGTCCCACCCTTCTGCACCACAGGGTCAGACTCAGTGACAGAGGCCCTGCCACCGAGGCTCACACCTGGTCGGTCGTCCTCACCAACAGCATCCAGGACGGTAAACTTAATATTCAGGGGAATGGCTACAGGGGTGCTCTGCACCTCCTGTCTACTCTCCTTCGCTTTCCCCCCTCGGACTGTCACCCAACGACCTGTTTCCGGCAGCCTAGGTGTGACTACCTCCCTGTAGCTCTCATCTATGACTGCCTCATTCTCCCTTATGAGTCGAAGGCCATCCAGCTGCTGCTCCAGATTCCTCACACGGTCTTCCAGATCGCCCGGCCGCAAGCACTTCTGGCAGAAGTGACTCTGCGGGAGAGGGGAGTTCCCCGAAGACTGCCACATCTCACAGAGGAGGCATTGTAAAGCCTAACAGCGAGCAAGCTCCTCCCGCGCCTCTTCTCGTCGAAGCCTCTCGAGTCAAAGCCTCAACGCTCCACTCTTTCACGGGCAGCTCCGCTTGCTACCGCTCTATTTATTTGTTTGAGCTTTTCAAACTGCTTGGTCACCCGACCTCGGATGCCCAATCGAGCTGCTTTCTGCTGAGTCTGGGCTATTCAAATCCTGGTTGTCTAATCAGCTGGCTTCTACTGATCTATTCAAATCTTGATTGACTTGATTGCACTGGAATTTATAAAGCTGAGAGGGGATCTGATTGAGACATATAAAATTATTAAGGGATTGGACACGCTGGAGGCAGGAAACATGTTCCGCTGATGGGTGAGTCCAGAACCAGAGGCCACAGTTTAAGAATAAGGGGTAAGGCCATTTAGAACAGAGATGCGGAAAATCTTTTTCACCCAGAGAGTGGTGGATATGTGGAATGCTCTGCCCCAGAAGGCGGTGGAGGCCAAGTCTCTGGATGCATTCGAGAGAGTTAGATAGTGCTCTTATAGATAGCGGGGTCAAGGGATATGGGGAGAGGGCAGGAACGGGGTACTGATTGTGTATGATCAGCCATGATCACAGTGAATGGCGGTGCTGGCTAGAAGGGCCGAATGGCCTGATCCTGCACCTATTGTCTATTGCACAGTCCAACTGCCAAAACTGCCAGAATCTCTCGAGTCACGGCCTCAAATCTCCACTCCTCCACTGGCCCACTCACTCACTAGCCGCTTATGATAAGAAGGAATTCGAGCAACGGTCTATATTCTCATCCCTATTCTGCAGACAGATTTTCCACTTGCGTTAGATGCAGCGGCAAAACAATTATATCCGTCAACTCAGAACGTGCTGCATCTGGGACGGGGTCAATCACTATTTACCCCTATTCGGCTGTTTCAGACCCCTGTGTTACTTTAATGGTTCATCACATCACTAATTTGGACAACGCCTCATACTTGTCGACTTATCGCCGACTGACACGGGCATTTATACTTGCGACGCGTTTACCAAAGTCATCCAACGGTTTAGCTCAACTGCACGGAAATATTTCCTCTTAGGTACAGTATGTATTACGCCGAGAGACGGTCGAAAAGTGCCGGAGTTGTGCATCCAAGAACAGAGAGTTTCAATGATCAATTATTTCAATGATCAGCATCGACATAGGTAGGAAAATGGAGGAGGTACTGAAAACAGACTACAGGGAGTTAGGAAGGAAGTTGAGAATCAGGACCACAAAGGTAGTAATCTCGGGATTACTGCCAGTGCAATGTGACAGTGAGCATAGGAATAGAATGAGGTGGAGGGTAAATGTGTGCCTTAGCGACTGGAGCAGGGGGGCAGGGATTCAGATTTCTGGATCATTGGACCTCTTCTGGGACAGGTGTGACCGGTACAAAAAGGACAGGTTGCAATTGATTCCCAGGGTGACCAATATCCTGGTGGGGAGGTTTGCTAAGGCTACTGGGGAGAGTTTAAACTTGAATTCCTGACGGGTGAGAGCCAAACTGAAGAGACTGTGGAAGAAGCGGCTGGCTCATAAATAGACAGTGTGAGACGGAGGAAAGGCAGGTGATAGAGAAGGGACACGCTCAGCCTAAATGTTTATTTAAAATGTCTATTTTAACGCAAGGAGTCTCGTGAACAAGGCGGATGAGCTTAGAGCGTGGATCAGTACTTGGAGTTATGAGGTGCTGGCCATTACAGAGACGTAGATGCCTCGGGGCAAGAATGGTTACTTAAATGCCGGGTTTTCGATGTTTCAGAAAGGACAGGAACGGAGGCAAAAGAGGTGGGACGTGGCATTGTTGATCAGAGATAGTGTCACGACTGAAGACAAGGTGGACGCCATGGAGGGATTGTCTACGGAGTCCCTCTGGGTGGAGGGTCGGAACAGGAATGGTCAATAACTTTACTGGGTGTTTTTACAGGCCGCTCAGTATTAACAGCGATATCGAGGAGCAGATAGGGAAACAGATCCTGGAGGGGTGTAATAATAACAGAGTTCTCGTAATGGGAGATTTTAATTTCCAAAATATCGATTGGCATCTCCATAGGGCAAGGGGTTTAGATGGGGTGGCGTTTGTAGGTGTGTTCAGGAAGATTTCTTGATACAATATGTAGATAGGTCTACAAGGGGAGAGGGTGTACTTGATCTGGTATTGGGAAATTAACCTGGTCAGGTGTCAGATCTCTTAGTGGGAGTGCATTTAGGAGATAGTGATAAATTGGAAACAGATCTTCTCAGGGGAAGGTACGGAAGAAATGTGGCAAATGTTCAGGGGATATTTCCGTGGGGTTCTGAATAGGTCTGATCAGGGGCAGTCAGCATCGCTTTGTGAAGGGCAGATCGTGTCTAACAAGCCTGATAGAGTTCTTGCGATTGCGTGACGGGTGATATTAAGTTAGGAACTGCGCAGGGACTAAACAGGGGGATTTTACCGAATATGGGTCATGTGAACTAAGGGGAGAGAGGATCGATAAGACAGTTCTCTTTTGAAGTACTGAAGCCCGACCGGTGACCGTAAAGAGTTGAACGGATCGGTGAGGTGCAGACACAAGATGTAAATTGTTAGTCAGTTTCCAGGGCAGAGAAGGCAACACTACGGGACCTTTGTTAAGATGAAACGGGATTCATTTCAAGGGGAGGCGAGGAGGAAAGATCTCACACAGAGCTTGATGCTGATGTAGAAAGATCAGCCTGAGGGATTGGGCGATGCGGACGCATTCGGGTTGTTTAAAATCGATTTTGTCAGATGCGATGAAACAAGGACGAGTAAATGCTACCACCTCGGGCAGAATATTCGGTGGGATAAACCAGTTGGGGCAAAGGTCCTGATTCAGCTTTGTGTGACTCTAACAGTTACTGTGTCTTTGCTGAACCAACCGTTGATTTGTACATTATGCACGTTGAGATCAGAGGCAGAGATGTTGAAACACCAGCTCGCAGACCGTTGCCTTTTTGGCCGTAAAAAGCTGACGCAGTTTCCGGAATTGCGCAGCATATATCCTGAACATGTCCTCTTCTCGGAAGGTATGAACACGTTGACTAGGAATGTGCATCAGTGGTGGAATGAATTGCAACATTCGGTTGCTAAGATACAAACCGCAGTTTCGTGTGGGTTTGACTTCCTTCACAGGAGGGGGCGGAAGTCTGGAGCGCGTTGATTAGAGGAGTACTGATCCGACCATGGATTCAAAACTCTCATCACTGTCAACTCCAACGGCAGTGACAGACCAACAAGAGGTGTGCGTGAGGGGCCCTTGCTGTTCCAATGTACTTCCGTGTTTCCCTGTTGGAAACTCTGCAAGCATAAACATCAGTGTGATTCAAGGACAGGGCAGGAATGGAGAGCGTTGCCCAACTGTTAACATAGCTGTAAAAGAGGAAGATATGAAATTGAGCTGCAGGATTTCCTCTTGCGAAAGAAACGGGGGCAGCTGGCTGCTCAGCTTCAGTAACTTCTCAGTCAGAATGCGGGAATGACGGTGTTAAATGCTGAGCTGCAGCCGATGAACAACGTCCTGTCATTGGTGCTTGCATTGTCCAGGTGATATTAGGTCATCTGGCACCTAAGCACAGGGTTGTGATTGTGGGAGATTTTAATTTTCCACACATAGACTGGGAAGCCCACACTGTAAAAGGGCTGGATGATTTGGAGTTTGTAAAATGTGTGCAGGATATATATTTTTTTTTGCAGCAATACATAGAGGCACCAACTAGAGAAGGGGCAGTGTTGGATCTCCTGTTAGGGAATGAGAAAGGTCAGGTGACGGAAGTATGTGTTGGCGCGCACTTTGGGTCCAGTGATCGCAATGCTATTAATTTCAATATAATTGTGGAGATGGATAAGACTGGACCCAGGGTTGAGATTTTCGATTCGAGAAAGGATAACTTTGAGGAGATGGGAAAGGATTTAGAAGGAATGGATTGGGACAATTTGTTTTATGGGAAGGATAAAATAGAGAAATGGAGGTCATTTAAAGGTGAAATTTTGAGTGTACAGAATCTTTATGTTCCTGTTAGGTTGAAAGGAAAGGTTACAAGTTTGAGAGTACCATGGTTTTCAAGGGATATTGGAAACTTGTTCGTAAAAAAGAGATATCTGCAATAAATACAGGCAGCATGGAGGAAATGAGGCGCTCGAGGAATATAAAGAAAGTAAAATGAATCTTATGAAAGAAATTAGAAAAGCTAAAAGAAGATACGAGGTTGCTTTGGCAAGTAAGGTAAAAATAAATCCGAAGGGTTTCGATAGTTATATTAATAGTAAAAGGATAGTGAGGGATAAAATTGGTCCCTTAGAGAATCAGAGTGGTCAGCTATGTGTGGAGCCGAAAGAGATGGGGGAGATTTTGAACAATTTCTGTTCTTCGGTATTCACTAAGGAGAAGGATATTGAATTGTGTAAGGTAAGGGAAACAAGTAGCGAAGTTATGGAAACTATGACGATTAAAGAGGTGCAAGTATTGGCGCGTTTAAGGGATATAAAAGTGGATAAATCTACGGATCCTGACAGAATATTCCCTAGGACCTTGAGGGAAGTTAGTGTAGAAATAGCAGGGGCTCTAACAGAAATATTTCAAATGTCATCAGAAACGGGGATGGTGCCGGAGGATTGGTGTATTGCTCATGTGGTTCCATTGTTTAAAAAGGGTTCTAAGAGTAAACCTAGCAAATATAAGCCTGTCAGTTTGACATCATTGGTGGGTAAAATAATGGAAAGTATTCTTAGGGATGGTATATATAATTCTCTGGATAGACAGGTTCTGAGTAGGAACAGTCAGCATGGATTTGTGCGTGGAAAGTCATGTTGGACAAATCTTATTGAATTTCTTGAAGAGGTTACGAAGAAAGTTGACGAGGGTAAAGCAGTGGATGTTGTCTATATGGACTTCAGAAAGGCATTTGACAAGGTTCCGCACGTAAGATTAGTCAGGAAGGTTCAATCTTTAGGTATTAATATTGAAGTAGTAAAATGGATTCAACAGTGGCTGGAATGGAGATACCAGAGAGTAGTGGTGGATAACTGTTTGTCAGGTTGGAGGCCGGTGAGTGGTGGTGTGCCTCAGGGATCTGTACTGGGTCCAATGTTGTTTGTCATATACATTAATGATCTGGATGATGGGGTGGTAAATTGGATTAGTAAGTATGCAGATGATACTAAGGGAGGTGGGTTTGTGGATAATGAAGCAGGCTTTCAAAGCTTGCAGAGAGGTTTAGGCCAGTTAGAAGAGTGGGCTGAACGATGGCAGATGGAGTTTAATGCTGTTAAGTGTGAAGTGCTACATTTTGGTAGGAATAATCCAAATAGGACATACATGGTAAATGGTAGGGCATTGAGGAATGCAGTAGAACAGAGTGATCTAGGAATAATGGTGCATAGTTCCCTGAAGGTGGAATCTCATGTGGATAGGTTAGTGAAGAAAGCTTTTGGTATGCTGGCCTTTATAAATCAGAGCATTGAGTATAGGAGTTGGGATGTAATGTTAAAATTGTACAAGGCATTGGTGAGGCCAAATTTGGAGTATTGTGTACAGTTCTGGTCACCGAATTATAGGAAAGATGTCAACAAAATAGAGAGAGTACAGAGACGATTTACTAGAATGTTACCTGGGTTTCAGCACCCAAGTTACAGGGAAAGGTTGAACAAGTTAGGTCTTTATTCTTTGGAGTGTAGAAGGTTGAGGGGGGACTTGATAGCGGTATTTAAAATTATGAGGGGGATAGATAGAGTTGACGTGGATAGGCTTTTTCCATTGAGAGTAGGGGCAATTCAAACAAGAGGACATGAGTTGAGAGTTAGTGGGCAAAATTTTAAGGGTAACACGAGGGGGAATTTCTTTACTCAGAGAGTGGTATCTGTGTGGAATGAGCTTCCAGTAGAAGTGGTAGAGGCAGGTTCGATATTGTCATTTAACGTAAAATTGGATAGGTATATGGACAGGAAAGGAATGGAGGGTTATGGGCTGAGTGCAGATCAGTGGGACTAGGTGAGAGTAAGCGTTCGGCACGGACTAGAAGGGCCGAGATGGCCTGTTTCCGTGCTGTAATTGTCTAATGGGTATATGGTAAATATGTTGCTCACCGTAAGTAACGGCTGTAAAACTTTAAACTCTGTGCCGGAATTTAGTTCAACCTGGAATGTAACCTGATATCGAAAGGCATGGGGGATAAGAGCTATGAATGGAGACAATCTTGAGTTGGCGGCATCCAAGTATTGTGGACGTGTTGTAGGTAAAAGCAAGTGAAAAACGATTTGGATTTTAATTGTATTTACAGAGACAGTGAGTGGGGTTGCCGTGGTGACCAATAATTCCACTCCTCTGGAAAACCTCGATACCATCGCACTGAGTTGTGACGCGTCGGGCACTGTTGAGACACGGACATGGTTCAAGGATGACCAACCCATCCGGGAAAACGGCAGAATAATTGCATCTTTCGACAACTCGAAACTGACTATAATCAATGTGAACGGAAACGATGCAGGGACGTACAAGTGCATCGCCAGCAACTCTTTCAGCAGTGGCGCTGGAGAGACTGACGTGCAGGTTTACTGCGGGTGCACAGGTAAACAAGAACCTTCATTTTTTATCAGAGAGCATTATAATCAACATATTTCCTTATTTTATAGATGCGCCAAAGGAGGTCAGAATTGTACCGGAGCGTCTAGTTGTTTAAAATATTGTGTTAAATCTGAAATTGCTCTGTCTGTCCCCTGGGGTATTTATGCATGGTACAACGGGAACAATCTCCTGCAGACAGAGCAGGAACTCACCCTTGTGTCAGTGAGCTCGGTTACCGTCGGGAATTATACATGTCGGGTTACTACCGGCGTAACAAAGAGGAACTTTAATCTTACTGTCGAGGTCAGTGTACAGTGGGGAAGGTTTTCAAAGCTTGCAGAGGGATTTGGACCAGTTGGAGGAATGGGCTGAAAAATGGCAGATGGAGTTTAATGCGGACAAGTGTGAGGTATTGCACTTCGGAAGTCAAACCAAGGTAGAACATACAAGGTAAATGGTAGGACACTGAGGAGTGCAGTAGAACAGAGGGATCTGGGAGTACAGATACATAATTCCTTGAAAGTGGCGTCACAAGTAGATAAGGTTGTAAAGAGAGCATTGGCCTTTATACATCAAAGTATTGAGTATGAGAGTTGAATGTAATGGTGAGGTTGTATAAGACATCGGTGAGACCGAATTTGGAAGATTGTGTGCAGTTTTGGTCACCTAATTACAGGAAGGATATTAATAAGGTTGAAAGAGTGCAGAGAAGGTTTACAAGGATGTTGCCGGGACTTGAGAAACTGAGTTACTGAGAAAGGTCGAATAGGTTAGGACTTCATTCCCTGGAGCGTAGGAGAATGAGGGGTGATTTGATAGAGGTGTATGAAATTATGATGGTTATGGATAGAGTTAATGCAAGCAGGCTTTTCCCACTGAGGCCAGGGGAGAGGTCATGGGTTAAGGGTGAAGGGGGAAAAGTTTAAAGGGAACATTAGGGGCGGCTTGTTCACGCAGAGAGCGGTGGGAGTGTGGAACGAGCTGTCAGATGAAGTGGTGAATGCGAGCTCACTTTTGACATGTAAGAAAATCTTGGACAGGTATATGGGTGAGAGGGGTTTGGAGGGATGTGGCCCAGGTGCAGGTCAGTGGGACTAGGCAGAAAAATGGTTCGGCACAGCCAAGAAGGGCCGAAAGTCCTGTTTCTGTGCTGTGATGTTCTATGGTTCCATGGTTACCGCACAAGCTTTATTCCCGTTTGAGAAAACCGTTGTTAGAATCACAAGCAGGTTAAAATCCATTTGACACTGAAAAAGACGGGTTTGCGCAATGTATGATAAATATTTGTTTTTGTGTGTGTGTGTGTTAGCCCCAGAAACAGGCGACAATTTCACCCTGGGCGCTGGCGCGATCGTGGGCATTGTACTGGGTTCTCTTGCCGGAGGTCTGATCGGCGGAGTCTGCGCATGGTTGTTCGCACGGAAAATTGGCGGGTAAATGCCCTTTTCTCCGAATATTGCTGCTGCTTCTTCTTCTTCTTCTTCTTCTTCTTCTTCTTCTTCTTCTTCTTCTTCTTCTTCTTCTTCTTCTTCTTCTTCTTCTTCTTCTTCTTCTTCTTCTTCTTCTTCTTCTTCTTCTTCTTCTTCTTCTTCTTCTTCTTCTTGCAGGAGATCTTTGTTTTGCAGAATTGGGATATTGGAAGGTTTAACGGGAACTGGTGACCGAAGCAAGTTACACAAGCCGGAGCTGGAGGAAACTGGCGAGTCGGGCATTACTGGTGGGGGAACATGAACCGACGGCCTTTGTGGAAGGAGATTGTTGCTCGGTAGTGACAGGAAAGAGGGGCAACAAAGTGGTAGGGGGGCGGTTGGAGCAAGCGCTGACAGGCTCGATGGATCGACAGGGGAGTGAGGTGACGGACAGGTCATGATGCGAGTGAGTGGGAATCGTGGGAAATGCCGAGTGGTGAGAACAGGTGTGATGGTGGCTGGTCGATTCAGAGAAGAGTGGAACAGGACCGTGTTGACCGGAGGAAAGAATAGAGAATCTGATGCTCTCAGATTCGATGGTCAGATGATTGGCGTTAATAGTCCAGCCGCAGATGCAGATAATAGATGCTGATGTTTGACGGCTGCTTGTGAAGTTGCAGGAACAACGTAATGGACGATAACAGTATTCAACCAAAAGGACAGAATGGACTGACTCCCTTTCGGCCACGTTGGGGAAATCTGCAGTGATTGTCCAGGACGAATTAATCGAAAGAATCTGGCATTGTAGCGGATGACTGGAACACGGCAAATGTTACTCCGCTGTTTAAGAAGGGTGGGAGGCAGCAGAAAGGAGACTATAGACATGTTAGACTGACATCAGTGGCTGGGAAGTTGTTGGAATCGATTTTTAGGGATCAGATTACAGAGTACCGGGTAGCACTTGACAAGCCAGTGTGGATTTCTGGCCGGACAAACCTACTGTAATTCTTTGAGGAAATTACAAGCAGGGTAGATAAGGAACTGCAATAGACGTGGTGTACTTGGATTTTGAGAAGGCCTTTGACAAGGTGCCGCACATGAGGCTGCTCACCAGGTTAAGAGCCAATGGACCGACAGGGAAGTTACTAGTGTGGGTGGAGCATTTGCTGCTCGGCAGAAAACAGAGAGTGGGAATAAAGGGATCCTATTCTGACCGGCTGCTGATTACTGGTGGAGATCCACGGGGCTCGGTGCTGGGACTGCTGCTTTTTACGATGCATGTCAATGATGTGGGCTAAGGGATTAATAGATTTGCGGCTGAGTTTACCCTTTATACAAAGATAGGTGGATGAACCGGTAGCGTTCAGGAAACAGAGAGCCTGCAGAGAGAGCTAAATAGTTTAGAGGAATGGGCAAAGAAGCAGCAAATGAAACACGATATGGGGAAGTGTACGGTCATGCACTTTGGTGGAAGAAATAAACGGGCAGACTATTATTTCGATGGCGAGAGAATTAAAAATGCAGTGATGCAAATGAACTTGGGAGTCCTTGTGCAAGATACCCTAAAGGTTAACCTCCAGGTTGAGTCGGTTGTGAAGAAGGTGAATGCAATGTTTGTATTCATTTCTAGAAGTATAGAATATAAGAGCAGGGATGTGATGTTGAGGTTCTATAAGGCACTCGTGAGATCACACTGGGAGCATTGTCTGCAGTCTTGGGCTCCTTATTTTTATAAAGGGTGTACTGACACTGGAGAGGGTTCAGAGAGGATTCACGAGAATGATTCCAGGAATGAAAGGGTTACCGTTTGAGGGAGGTCTGGGTTGTATTCCCTGGAGTTCAGGAGAATGAGGGTGGATCTCATAGAAACATTCCGAATGTTGAAAGGCCTGAACAGATTAGATATGGCAAAGTTATTTCCCATGGTAGGGAAGTCTAGGACAAGAGGGCACGACTTCAAGATTAAGCCCCTCCGTTTAGAACTGGGATGCGGATAAATTATTTTCATCAGAGGGGGGTAAATCTGTGGAATTTGTTGCCACGAGCGGCTGTGGAGGCCAAGTCATTGAGTGCATTTAAGGCAGAGATGGATAGGTTCTTGATTAGCCAGGGCATCAAAGGGTATGGGGTGAAAGCAGAGGACAGGGGACGACTGGAAGAATTGGGTCAGCCCAGGTTTAAATTGCGGAACAGACTTGCTGAGCCGAATGGCCCACTTCTGCTCCTATATCTTATGGTCTTACAGTCTTTCGGTGGGATGAACGAGGATGAAAGATATTGATAAAGGACAGTGTTGTAAACGGGAACAGGATCGGGGAACAAGAGTTTATCTTCCCAAGGACATGTTAAATTGATCAGCAGGTCCGGAATTATCCCACAGATCAGGGGTCACCTGTGGTCAGAATCAGCATTGAGCTTTCCCCCTGAAATGGGAACATTTGTCTGAAAGACACTTTCCCCTGGAAAACTGTGATCCAATTGGCCAAAACAATTATTTCTCTGTTAAACCCATTGTGGTCACTGTTGTTGAGATCGAGTAGGCCTGGAATCGGGCATTCGATAACCGGGACAGTATCAAGGAGTAACTGGGGAGAATGCAATGGAATGATTGGAGCCGTTCTCATTCTGTGTATCAGTGCAGAAAAGTCAACTCCTCTGGAATTCATGTTTTGAACATTGTCTCTGTTCATTCAGGATCAAAGATTCCCCACAATCCCAATACGACACCAGCATCGATTCCGGACGAAACAGTGAGTGAACTGCATTTCAACTGTTCTGTTACTGGGCCCCTGGAATTATTAACATTTCATTTAAATATGGGAGTTCCTAGTGCACAGAATCAGCAGGCTTTCATCCGAGCGAATGGTCACGAATAATGCTGCTTGGGTTGTTGGGTTGTCCAATTAAATTAGACACTTTCAACTCAGGATTACAATATCATTGGAGGGGCGGTATGATATTTTCCTTTCTGTATCTGACCTAAATTATTGGTCGTCTATACAGGGGATTACCTGTTTCTGGCGTTTGTGGGAATATAGTTCATGTTATCGCTGGCATTTTGTTTTGTGGCCGGATTGACATCCGCTGTATTAACAACGGCCCATGATGCTCTTCACCGCTGTGACGTATCTGTATTGTTCCCGCAGGCACCTTGGATACAAACACCGTGAACGCATCGGGAACCTATGAAAATTTCTCAAGGAAGGAACAGGTTGGATCTTATAGACAATAGACAATAGGAGCACAAGCAGACCATTCGGCCCTTCGAGCCTGCACCGCCATTCTGAGATCATGGCTGATCATCTACTATCAATACCCGGTTCCTGCCTTGTCCCCATATCCCTTGATTCCCCTATCCATAAGATACCTATCTGGCTTCTTCTTGAAAGCAACCAGAGAATTGGCCTCCACTGCCTTCCAAGGCAGTGCATTCCAGACCCCCACAACTCTCTGGGAGAAGAAGTTTTTCCTTAACTCTGTCCGAAATGACCTACCCCTTATTCTCAAACCATGCCCTCTGGTACTGGACTCTCCCAGCATCTGGAACATATTTCCTGCCTCTATCTTGTCCAATCCCTTAATAATCTTATATGTTGCAATCAGATCCCCTCTCAGTCTCCTTAATTCCAGCGTGTACAAGCCCAGTCTCTCTAACCTCTCTGCGTAAGACAGTCCGGACATCCCAGGAATTAACCTTGTGAATCTACGCTGCACTTCCTCTACAGCCAGGATGTCCTTCCTTAACCCTGGAGACCAAAACTGTACACAATACTCCAGGTGTGGTCTCACCAGGACCCTGTACAACTGCAAAAGGATTTCCTTGCTCTTGTACTCAATTCCCTTTGTAATAAAGGCCAACATTTCATTAGCCTTCTTTATTGCCTGCTGCACTTGCTCATTCACCTTCAGTGACTGATGAACAAGGACTCCTAGATCTCTTTGTATTTCTCCCTTACCTAACTCTACACCGTTCAGATAATAATCTGCCTTCCTGTTCTTACTCCCAAAGTGGATAACCTCACACTTATTCACATTAAACATCATCTGCGAATAAGTGTGAGGTTATCCACTTTGGGAGTAAGTGATCTTTGTATTATGTTCATGATCTCAGTCATTGTTTGAAAGATGAGAAGATAAGTAATGTGATGGGTCGCGTCCGAGCAGCAATGAATGTGACGATTGATACCCTCGGGGTTTACATGTGGGGAGACAGAATACAATTGTTCAGCGCAAGGTTAAACGTCACAATAGACATCTTCAATTTCTCTTTTCAGGGCGCAAGGAACAATGCAGAAGATGAAAACTCCACTTACACGGTGAGGGAATTATTTGCGTCAGTCCCTTTTAGATGTGATTGTTTCCACCTCACACAGTAAGAAACAGAC